>NC_045436.1:3059280-3059855 GCF_002776525.5 Piliocolobus tephrosceles | reverse complement strand
GCGATCTCGGCTCACCACAACCTCTGTCTCCTGGGTTCAAGCAATTCTCCTGCCTCAGCCTCCCGAGTAGCTGGGATTACAGACATGTGCCACCATGTCTGGCTAATTTTGTATTTTTAGTAGAGACAGGGTTTCTCCATGTTGGTCAGGCTGGTCTCGAACTCTCAACTTCAGGTGATCCGCCCGCCTCAGCCTCCCAAAGTGCTGGGATGACAGGCATGAGCCATGTCACCCGGCCACAGAAACTTCTTTCCTTACTTAGTAGCCATAAATCCCATCATGTTTTTTGAGTGAATTATTATTCTTTTAGATGAATTCTGCAGCACTGATGGCTCTAATCTTTTTCTTCTACTTCTTGGTTCTTCTTGTGCTCTACTTCTTTGACCATTCCTTCCTTCCTTTGACTGCTCACCTGCAAGTGAAGTGACCATCTCTCCATTTCATTCCCGCCTGGCTCAACAAATTTCTGTAATTCCTAAATTCTTTCAACTTCTTTTAACTTTCTCTTCTCTCCTCTGACTCTTCTGTCTACTACTATGCGTTCTCTCATGGGGGTGGAACTCCATCCATTAGGT
>NC_045436.1:3029070-3058880 GCF_002776525.5 Piliocolobus tephrosceles | reverse complement strand
CATACCCAGTCCCTCACATTCTTCACTTGGCATCTCTCTGCCTGATTCTCCCAACTCAGCCCCTGCCAGATTTCTCCAAAAAAAAAAAAAAAAAAGAAATTTTAGAATAAATTTTCACAAGTCTCCCTGTTTTCCTTCTCAACAGTTAACTATGTGCTATGTCTGCAGTCCTTTTGTCTTTTTGCTTCTGCTTTCGAAATAATCGTCCTGTCCATTCCCGTGTTTACCTTTCCCCCACTAACACTCCCATGCAGGTCTCCATTCTTACTTTTCCTGGGCTTTTGCGATATTCCTCTCATCTCTGCATCATTCTTTCTTCAAACCCACTCATAAACTACTGTCATAGTAATTTTCCTATTGTCTGAATCTTAGTTTATTATTTTCCCAACCAAATAATCTCCAGAAGCTCGCCATTAACTTAGTAAAGTGAAGACGTTTTGGCCTGCCTTCAAAGGCCCTATGCATTGTCATTTCAAAATGCCTTTTAGCCCTATTTTGCACAAGATATGGCATAATCCAGCCAAATTTGATCTCTTCATCTTTCCCGAGTACGTCCTGTCTTTTCCATCCTGCACACCTTTCCTTATGTGATTCTATTTCCTGGAATGTTATTGCCCTTGCCTCCGTAGACGAATTCTTACTCCATCTTCATGCTACCTCTTTCATCAGATGAAACGTCACCCAGGTAAACACTACAGCAAATTGTCTGAATCACTCTTATGTCACCCTTCAATGCTTTCTGAGTTAAATGTTATTTGGTGCAGTGGAAACAACAGTAGTCGACGTCTAATACTGCAATTACTGGCTCCAATCTTGGCTCTACCATTAAGTGAGCAGGTTATTTTACCTGCTGAGTCTTCATTTCCTCCTCTATAAAATGGAGATAGTGACACCTATTCTAGTTCAGAAGAATCTCAAAGAATCTTATGAGATTAGGTATGTGGTGGAGGTTGGTGAATTGTTAAATACTTTACAAATATTACAAATACTCATTATTATGATTATCACGCCAAATATATATTTTCCTAAATATGTTTTAAGCTTCTTAGAAATAGGAATAATGTGCTCAGTTTTTTCTTATTTGCTATAATGATCACCAGAAAGAACTTGTAGATAGAATTTACTTAGTAAGTATTTGCTGACTACCACCAGCAAAACAACGTGATGACCGAAAGTTAAGGTAAAACCTGCCTACATAATACTAAGCACATGAATGTAATAAAATAGAGTTATAAGAAATTTTACTTTTTAATTTTAATTTAATTATAACAATTATATATATATATCGACTATTTTATATATATGAATTTTGAGACAGAGTTTCGCTCTTGTCACCCAGGCTGGAGTGCAGTGGCGTGATCTCAGCTCACTGCAACCTCCACCTCCCAGGTTCAAGCGATTCTCCTGCCTCAGTCTCCTGAGTAGCTGGGATTAGAGGCATCCGCCACCATGCCTGGCTAATTTTTTGTATTTTTAGTAGAGACGGGGTTTCACCATGTTGGCCAGGCTGGTCTCATACCCCTGACCTCAGGTGACCTGCCCACCTTGGCCTCCCAAACTGCTAGAATTACAGGTGTGAGCCACCGTGCCTGGTCTATATTTCTTAATATTCAAAATGACTACATACTTTAGTTACAGAATGAAGGAAAAGAAATGGATATAAATGTGCTATCTCTCAAATATTAAAGTACCTAAAATATTTGATACATAGAAAGAAGTGATTTCCCTCATCTTTAAAACAGAACAAAGATTAAATGCAGGTGGAAATGCCACAACAGAACATGTCAATTCTTTTGGAAGCTTAGGTGGATGGCATTCATTATTTCCAGGCAAATTTGTGCAAGTGAAATCATCAGGCAAGCATTTGTTGATATTGCACAGTGGTTTGTATAAATCAAAACAAGAACACCTCTGTTCAGACAATTAATTCCTCTGGAAGTTGATTAGAACAAGAGAATTTTTAAAGAGGATTAGAAGACAATTTTCAGCAGGAGGCAAATTGACATATAAAAATACAGTCATTAGCATTCTCTAGGTATGAATAAGAGTTAGACAAACCAGAAGAAACAAGGAGTTCTGATCTCTGCTGAAGGGCTTCAGAATTAAACGCTGAAACCATCTTATCAAAGACTGAGTGCTTTATCTGTAATTATTTTACTAATAGTGTTTTTTCAAACAAAATAATTTATAGATCTGTATCTCCCCAAATGAAAAACAACGTATTTTTGTCCGAATGAGTGTGTATTATTACAAGAAACTTGAATTTTTATTTGGCTACATTTTTGTCTAGCAAAATGAACCATATTTAGCACTTGTAACTCAGGCTAGATGAGTAACTGCTGATTCACATCAAAGTCTCTCCAATGGCAGAGGGAACAGGATTCTTCCTCCCGTCTTGCCCCACCCCGTCCTTCCTCCCCACGGGCACATGCCCGCCCAGCAGAAGGAGACACTGCAGACTCTCTTTCCTGCCTCCAAGGACTGTTGATTCTGGAAGCCCCATGGGCTCCTTGGGCAGGGTACCTCTACCCATGAGCTTTCATCTGCTTTTCAATAGCAGGCTTGGAGTGTTCTGGAATCTCTGCTGCGACTTGCTGCTATCATTCCCCCCTTCATTCTCCCCTTTGCCGTTCAAATCAGCACCACCAAAACCACAGCGAGTCGGGAGCAGGGAGACGATTGTTTCTCTTCCTTGGCAGTTCTAAAGGAAACCTTCCTAACAGACTTGTAACGTGTTGACAAAGTTGTTAAAACTAAAATGAAAGGACGTTAGAGGAAGTAATGAGAACACCAGACTCTGAAATCCACCCAGAAGGGAGTTGGTGTGGGGGGCTGTGTGGCCTGCTACGAGCTCATTTTTCCATAAACCGCTAGAATAGGCAGATCGCCCCCACCCAACTTGGCACATGGAGCCCCAGGTCCCCTGGTCTCCCCAGCCCCTTCCCCTGAGCTTCCATTCGTCCTTCTCCTCTGAGTAACACCACCTTTCTGACATGTTTCTCTAGGCCCGAGTCCCCAGCGGTGCAGTCTACCTTATTTTTGGGAGGGTGGAGGTGAGCAGTGGCTGTTTCTTTGAAGGACTCTGAAAACAATTCTCCCAAGTTCCAAGCAAGCGACAGACAAACACTCGGGCACCCACTTCCCTGGAGGAGAACCCACCTGGGCCCCCTTCTTTCCCTTTTTGGGCTTGTTTGAGGTTCTTCCTTTTATGTTGTATTTTTATTTGTTTTTTGCTTGCTCTCTAACTACACTCATCACATCCTGGATCTGAGATTCGGCATTTGCTCTTAGTTTAGGCTTCCCATTACGTATGCATTTTGTAGTACATTGAGCTGGTCAAGTGCAAGCCCCAAGCCTTGGCAGTTTCCACATGTACCCTGCAAAGCCATAGGGTGGGAGCTCCCAAAGACCGTAGGAGCCCACCTCTTGCATCAGCGTGACCTGGATGTGAGACATAGAGTCAAAGGAGATCATTTCGGAGCTTTAAGATTTAATGATTTCTTCAGTGGATTTCAGACTTGCATGGGACCTGCAGCCCTTTCATTTTGGTCAGTTTCCCCCGTTTGAAACAGGAGCATTTACCCAATGCCTGTACCCATATTATATCTAGGAAGTAACTAACTTGCTTTTGATTCTACAAGCTCATAGGTAGAAGGGGCTTGCCTATCTCATGAGACTTTGGACTGTGGGACTTTTAAGTTAATGCCGAAATGAGTTAAGACTTGGGGGACTGTTGGGAAGGCATGATTGGTTTTGAAATGTGAAAAGACGTAAGATTTGGGAGGAGCCGGGGGCAGAATGGTATGGTTTGGCTCTGCGTCCTAACCCAAATCTCATCTCGAATTGTAGTTCCCCACGTGTTGACGGAGGGATCTGTCATCTTCACGCGCGGAGGGAAGAATGAGTTTGGATCTTGTGCATAGTTTCCCACATGCTGTTCTAGTGATAGTGAGTTCTCATGAGATCTGATGGTTTTATGAGAGGCTCTTCCCCCTTCTTTTCATGCTTTCTTGTCTGCCACTAGGTAAGATGTACCTGCTTCCCGTTCTGCCCATAATTGTAAGTTTCCTGAGATTTCCCCAGCCATGTGGAGCTGTGAATCAATTAAACCTCTTTTCTTTATAAATTGCCTAATCGCAGGTAGTATCTTCCTAGCAGTGTGAAAATGGACTAATACATGAAGTATTCAGTACAAAATTATTTCACAAACAGAAATATGGAATTTTGTTTAGAATTCTATTGGAATATTTAGACTCAAAATAATAACATATTGAAAAAAATAAGTTCCTTTATTTTCTAACTTTGAAGTTGATACAATTTTCTGCGACAAAAATGTGTGAGGTCAATCTTGATCTTCTATATGGAAACTTTTCTCTTTTTCTGAGACAGATATCACTCTTTTGCCCAGGCTGGAGTGCAATGGCATAATCTCAGCTCACTACAACCTCTGCCTCCTGGGTTCAAGTGATTCTCCTGCCTCAGCCTTCCGAGTAGCTGAGATTACAGGCAGTCACCACCGCGCCCGGCTAATTTTTGTGTTTTTAGGAGAGACAGGGTTTCATCATGTTGGCCAGGCTGGTCTTGAACCTTGGGTGATCTGCCTGCCTTGGCCTCCCAAAGTTCAGGGATTACAGATGTGAGCCACTGTGCCCACCCACACTTTGCTTTAATAATGTATTGGCTCAGATTGCAAGTAATTAATTTATTTGGTCAACAAATGACTGTTTTACTACTGCCTTATAAGTGCCAGACAGATGTTAGGGATGTGTAGGTTTGGGGATAAGGGGGATAGGTTAGGGATAAAATAATGATCTAGAAGACATCTGCTGTGCCATGGAGGACCCATCATTTAACAGGCCACAAGAGAGGAAAGAGACATAATATAATAAATCGTTTGACTTCAACTCATTAAGTGTTTCAATAAAAGTAGACATAAAGTCCTGAGGTGGCAATTACGAGGGATTGGCCAACTGTGGCTCAAGGAACCAGGAAGTGCCTTATGGAGGATCTAATAATTATGATGGTTCCTCTGCACTTTGTACTGTTGTTTAAGATTCACGCCCAATCTAATACCCGATGACCTCATCTTTTCATTGCTTGTGGCTCTCCTTGAGGAAGATGATGAAGAGACGTAAGCTGCTTCAGCCATCCTCCCGCCGAGGACTGCTGCCCTGTTTTCCTTAGGTTTCTGCACCGTGCCTCCTACAGAAGAGAAAGTGTATCCCTGGAGAGGCAAGTGGAGATGAGGCCTAGCATTGCATATGGAGATCCTGGGTCCCTTCCTTTTGCCCAGTATAGACCTGGGGAAGAGTTCAAGGAATTGGAGAAAACAGTACGTTCCCGAAGGCAGAGCACATTCATCTGGGAAGCTCCCTTCAGGGGCTGGCTATGCATGTCATGCTTCTCTGAGGTGGCTAATTTGGAGCGGCCACGGTGGGGCCTGTGCTCCTTTGCTAGAATTAGAAGCTTGCAGTGTATGCGCCATTGTCTTTCACTGCAGTTTCTGCTGCTGAAAAAAAATACATGCCTTTCTTAGGTGGTGATATTTCCTGAATTATGCTTTCCAAAATATTGTGCTCCTCAGATAATCTTATATTGGCCCTAGGACATTGCAGTGCATATGAAGGCAATCTTAAGCTTCCCATATCCTGAATTAGTCTTTTCAAAAGATGGTGCCCATCTAGATAAATCTTACACACTGGACCTCAGACAGTGCAGTGCATATGAAGGCAATTTGTCCATTGACGTATCGTGAATTCCTCAATCAATCAGTATTATCTCTAGCTGTAGAGATCCCCCTTTGAAGCCCATATAAACTATGCATATTTAGGCTGGTAAATATCATTTGCCATCAACTTTCAGAAAGACTCTTTCTTCTCTTGTATGTCTTGTGATGAGAGTGTGGCCACACATCTGCTACCCAGGCCCCAGGGCTTTGTACTCACTCCCTTCAAGCATATTCAGGGACAAAGCACAAGAAAGAGTTTTCTGAGAGTTGCTTCTCTGCAATCTTTGACAGCTACCTTGGCTTGCTGGGGCTGGATTTTGAGCTACAGTTTTTCCTTTGAAGATGTAAAGTTTGTCTTTCCATACAAAGGACAAGTGTTTATCACATTTTTTATTTGGCCTTCCATTTGTCTTTCAATACATTTTCAATCTTTTTCTCCAACCAATCCAAATTGTTTATTTTCCTCCAAAAAAGAAGATAAATGCCATACCTAGCTTGTCTTGTCTAAGCCTGCCCCTTTCCCTACTAACAGTACTTCAATTGTTAACAAGAGGTTTATGTTTCCACGTGTCTTTTTTGAGTCATGGCCACAGTGTTTGACATGGTGAGATAGCTGCTGTAGCTATTCAGGAAATGAAGAACATTCGTGAAATTCCTCTCGTTAAAAAATAAATAAATAAAACAGAAACAATATTTTTAAAATTATGTGAATACAGCATTTTTTTATTTGTTAAAGCTGAACAGACATACTTTCAAAAAATCATAATCCCAATTAATCTATATTTTATTTACTTTGGCTCCTGTAGACACGTAATGTGATAATGTGTCAACAGTCAAATTCTGCTGTTCACTCTATTGGTATTTGATAGTCATTAGATCAAAATATTATTTATTTTTAATATCATTTAATTTTTAAAAATGTAGGCTTAGCATCAAAGGACTAGGAAACTCTCGGCACCTGTTTCTTTTCTCTTTGTATTCTGTTTCCTATTACGTATCTACATTTTCAGTGACATATGTTTTAATTCTTTTCTCTTTGTATTCTGTTTCCTATTACGTATCTACATTTTCAGTGACATATGTTTTAAAGGAGTTCACCAGTTTCTCTTCTTAGGAACTAAGGATAAACTCCTTGATAAATAATTCTGGTACTTTCTTCTCTTAAAGTAACAATTATTACTAAGTAACATCCCTCGGAAGATACTATTTTATTCTTTTTTACTTTTTCTCCTTTTACTTCCTGTTATGGATTGAAAGTTTATGCCCCCAACAGATTCATACGTTGAAATCACCCTGGTACCTAATACTGAATATGAGAATATGATGGTATTAGAAGGTGGGGTCTTTGGGAGGTGATTAGGTCACGAGGGTGCAGCCCTCATGAAGGGATTAGTGCTCGTACAATAGAGAGCCTGGGGAGTGCCCTGGCCCCTTTTCTGCCAACTGAGGACACAGCAAGAAGATAGTCATCTATGGACCAAGAAGTTGGCTTTCCCCAGAACCTGACCATGCTGACACTCTGACTTCCAGCTTCCTGAAATGTGGGATATAAATTTCTGCAGTTTGCAAGCTACCCAGTCTATGGCACTTTGTTATAGCAGTCTGAGATAGGACACTTGCTGCTATGTGCATTAACTGTAACGATATGAGAAGCAGCTACAGGCCATCAGTTCACAGTTCACTGTTATTCCAGTGAATGGTATCTGAGACTGACAATTGCAGCAAAAAGAACATTTCCATTTCTACCAACACTTCAGTCACAGCCCTGAATCCCTGTCCTGCAGCAGTTCTCAATGTAGTTATAAAGCTATATTTCAGTTAGTAAAAATGATACCACTCCTCTGGTGGCTGTCCTGGTATTGCAAATGTTTCCAATGTAGAGGAGGTTACAGTTATACCCAGAGATTCTTAGAGAGCCGTCCTGTGTGGACTAAGGAAGCCTCATTGTTTATTGCCAACACAGATACTGCTACAGGAACACGTCATCAGATTCCAGACTATATTTTGACATCCCCTTCCCATTCTCTCCAATTTGCTTCCTTTTCCCTGTGAATATTTGTCTGGGGTCCTGGCCCTATTCCTCCAAGTTACTGGTAAGCAAATTGTAAATAGATAACCAGATGGGTTATTAGAGCATTAATCTAACATGTTTCTCTCTCCATATAATACCTGCATTTTTAACCAAAGTTTTAGGCTTTCAAATCAGATGAATGACTGATGAGAGAATATTAGATACTCATATCCTAATATTTATATTTATATATCCACAGAACCTTTAAACCTTTAAAAGGAATGAAGAAACTTGGCCTTAGAGGAAGCTCATAGTCACTGCTACTATGGACTGCATACCTTCCCTTCCCTTTCATTCCTTCATTCATTCCACAGTTATTGTTTTTACTTTGCATCAAGCACCGTAGCAGGCATGTGGTAATGAGCAAGGCAGTAAGCTTTTAAAAGTAAGAGGTTTCCCCCTAATGTATCAAGGACCTGAGTTCCTTTTACCTTCCTCCTCCACCATCACAATGTGAGCGTCCTCATGGGCCTGAATTGTCATTTATTCCCTTACATCCAGACGTCACTGGTGAGCTCAGACAGAAGGGAGAGGAGGAGACGGCGTGCCAAAGACAAAGGGCTGTAGACACAAGCCAACTCAATCTCTCTCTTTAAAAAATCTTTTTGGGGCCAGGCACGGTGGCTCATGCCTTTAATCCCAGCACTTTGGGAGGCCTAGGCGGGTAGATCACGAGGTCAGGAGCTCAAGACCATCCTGGATAACATGGTGAAACCCCGTCTCTACTAAAAATACAAAAAATTAGCCTGGCGTGGTGGCACGTGCGTGTAGTCCCAGCTACTCGGGAGGCTGTGGCAGGAGAATCACTTGAACCAGGGAGGCAGAGGTTGCAGTGAGCTGAGATTGCGCCACTGCCCTCCAGCCTGGGTGACAGAGCGAGACTCTGTCTCAAAAAAAAAAAAAAAAAATCTTTTTGGTAAGCCCCACTGGAAGACTTCCAATGACCTGTTATTGGCCAGAAGTGGGTCACATAATCACCCTGACATAGAAGGTGAGTGCATTGCTACCCTGAATTAAATCTAGATTCTGTTATTATGGAAGATGGGAGAGTGAATTCGGCATAGGAAACTAGCCACGTCTGCCAAAGTGACGAAACCCCTGAAAGCTGGGGAAGGCCGAGTTTGTTCCTTCTTCCAGCTCTATCAAAATGTATTTGACAAATAAAAATTGCATATATTTACAGTGCACAATGGGATGTTTTGATCTATGTATAGGCTGTGAAATGATGAAATGAAGCTAATTAACATATCCATCACTTCATGTATTTATCTTTTTTGTGTGTGGTGAGAACATTTAAATCTAGTCTCTTAGCAGCTGTCAGGAAAACAATACGTGATTATTGCTATGATCATCATGTTGTGCAGATCTCCAGAGCTCGTTCCTACTGTCTAACTGAACCTTCGTTCTCTTTGACCCGCATCTCCCCATATCCCCCTCACCTACACCCCATGTTCCTTCCCCAGTTCCTTGTAAACACCATTCTACTCTCTGCTTCTATTAGTTCAACTTTTCTAAGATTCCACAGATAAGTGAGAGCGTGTGGCGTTTGACTTTTCATGCCTGGCTCATTTTACTTAGCACTATATTCTCCAGGTCCATTCATATTGTTACAAATAACAATTTCTTTTCTCTTTCTGTTAAAGCTGAATACTATCCCATTGCATGTATACATACCACATTTTCTCTTTTTACTGGGTATATTTAAGGCGTACAATATGATGTTTTGATATACATACGCATAGTGATGCGATTACTTCACTCGAATAAATTAAAATAACTGCCATCTCACATAGTTACCTTTCCCTTGTGTGTGTGGTTAGAATATCTAAAGTTACTGTTGTCACAAAGTTCTAGTATACAATACAACGTTATTAACTGAAGTCCTCACGGTGCACACGAGAGCTCCAGGTACATTCTTCCTATTTAAAAGCAGCTTCTCACTCTTTGACCTACATCTCCCCATTTCCCCCACTTCCCAGTTCCTGGGAACCACTGTTCTTCTCTGTTTCTATGTATTGATTTTATTGCTCTTTAAAAATGTGTTCATCCAGTGATGGATGCTGACGTTGATTCCCCAGTGTCTTGGAATTCCATATCTTGTCTATTATGAGAAACTCAGCAATGAGCATGGGAGTGCAGCTATCTCTTCAGCACACTGATCTCATTTCCTTTGAACATATCTCCAGAAGTGGGATGGCTGGATCATATGGTAGCTCTATTTTTAATTTCTTAACGACTTCCATACTGTTTTCCATAATGGCTTACTAATTTACATTTATGCCAACAGCATACAAGGATTCTCTTTTCTCTACATCCTCATCAACACTTATCTATTTATTTATTTTTGAGGCAGAGTTTCACTCTTGTTGCCCAGGCTGGAGTACAATGGCACAATCTTGGCTCACTGCAACCTCCACCTCCCAGGTTCAAGCGATTCTGCTACCTCAGCTTTCTAAGTAGCTGGGACTACAGGCATCTGCCACCACGCCCAGCTAATTTTGTAGTTTTAGTAGAGACGGGGTTTCTCCATGTTGGTCAGGCTGGTCTCAAACTCCTGACCTCAGGTGATCTGCCCACCTCAGCCTCCCAAAAGTGCTGGGATTACAGACATGAGCCACCACGCCCCAGCCCACTTATCTTTTTATTAATAATCATTGCCATTCTGACAGGTATGGGGTAATGTCTCGTGGTTTTGATTTGCATTTCCCTGATGATTCGTGATGTTGGGCACCTTTTTACACACCATTTGTATGTCTTCTTCTGAGAAACGTCTATTAAGGTCTTTTGCTCACTTTTTATTCAAGTCATTTCTTGTTTATTTGTTGTTTTAGTCTGTTCAGGTAGCTCTAACAAAAAACCTGAGACTGGGTAATTCTTAAAAAGCAGAAATTGATGTTCTCAGGTTCTGGGGAAGGGACGTGTTGGCTCAAGGTGCCAGCATTTGGTGTCTTCTGAGGGCTGCTTTCTCTGCTTTCAAGATGGCACCTTGCTGCTGTGTCCTCTGGAGAAGACAAACTGTGCGTGTGACAAAAAGTGGAAGGGCAAAAAAGCCTACCTGTTTCCCTCCAGCTCTTTTGAAGGGACTGATCCAAACCTGGAGACTGGCGACTTCATGGCCTAAGCACTCCTAAAGGCCCCACCTCTTAATACTGTTGCATTGTGGATTCAGTGCCAACATGTGCGATGTGGAGGGGCACAGACAAACCACAGCTCTGTTTTCTTGTTTGCTTCTTAAAAATGAATTTTATTACCAATGCTAAGAAAAAATAAAAAAATAACCTGGCCAAAGCAAGGGTTGGGGTGAAGTTAGGTTTAAGCTGAGAGAACCATCTGGAATGGAAGTAAACACTGAGGTGAGTTGGAGCTTGGTACTTAAAAAAAAATAAAGAAAAATGAAAATGATGCTGGTAGAAAGAGAGAATAGTAACGTTCAGCTAAAGCTAGGCAGAGCCTTTCAGGCAATTTTTTTTTTTGAGACAGAGTCTTGCTCTGTTGCCCAGGCTGGAGTGCAGTGGCACAATCTCTACTCACTGCAAGCTCCGCCTCCCGGGTTCCTGCCATTCTCCTGCCTCAGTTTCCCGAGTAGCTGGGACTACAGGCACCCACCACCACACTGGCTAATTTTTTTGTATTTTTAGTAGAGACGGGGTTTCACCATATTTGCCAGGATGGTCTCGATCTCCTGACCTTGTGATCCGCCTGCCTACGCCTCCCAAAGTGCTGGGATTACAGGTGTGAGCCACTGCACCCGGCCCACTTTCATGCAATATTAAGACTTTTGTATTTGAACCCGTGAATAACTGGAAAGTGTTGACATACTACAGTGGGGAATTGGCTTGCTGAGTTTTGCATTTTTTTTTTTTTTTTGGGACAGAGACTTGCTGTGTCACCCAGGCTGGAGTGCAGTGGTGCAGTCTTGGTTCACTTCAAACTCCACCTCCTGGGTTCAAGCAATTCTCCTGCCTCAACCTCCCGAGTAGCTGGGATTACAGGTGGCTGCCATCGTAGCTGGCTAATTTTTGTATTTTTAGTAGAGACAGGGTTTTGCCATGTTGGCCAGGCTGGTCTCAAACTCCTGACCTCAGCTGATCCACCTGCCTTGGCCTCTCAAAGTGCTGGGATTACAGGCGTGAGCCACTGCACCCGACCTGAGTTTTGCATTTTTCAGAGAGAACATTCTGGATCTTTTGGGTGGAGGCTAATGAGGGCAGAAGATAATATAGAAACAGGAGTTAGAAGCTTCCACAGAGGCAAGAGATGATGTTAGTGTGTACTGGGCTTGAAACAGTGGAATAGAGAGCTGTAGAATTCTTCAGAATGACAGGACCAAGTGATTGTTTAGATATGTGTGTGTAGGAGAAAGATGAGTCCCGTGAATAGAAATGAAAGGCCCAGGGTGAATTCCCAGTGCAATGGTAACAGCATTGTGCTGAGATGGGGGACTCAGCCTTCGGGGAGGGTGGACGACGACGAGTTCCATTACTGACATCGTGTTGGAAGGGTCTGCTGGGTATCGCAGGGCAGTTGTCCAGTGCACAGCTGGGCATTAGGGCCTAGAAATCAAGACAGCTCCAAGAGGAAGACTTGGTACGTGGGGGATATTTTGGGTGTAAAGATCATTAGTGAAGCTATGGGAATGGATGAGATTGTCTCTGGAGAATGGGTAGAGTGAGAAGCACAAAACAGATCTCCTGGATTGTGGACTGAGAAAATACTTAGGTGGCTGGAGGAACAGGGAGATGTTGAAAAGACAGCTCCCAAAAGAGGACAGAGATGTGAGATAGAGTTTCCAGATGAATCATGTAATAGTGTCTTGTTGCATGTGAAGGACTGTGAGCATGTTGCAGGAGATCTCGTGAAGTAGCAGGTGGTACTGGCCCAGCAGGCAGAGGAGCCGGCCCCGCCTGGGCAATGTCAGGCAGAATGCAGGTCAAGGCACTTTGTTCCCAGCCATACACAATCTTCAATACCACAAGTGCCTCTGCCTACCTTCCATTTCCATCACTAAGGAGACACACAGGCCCTCGCTGAGACTGAACTCTGGGAACTGCTGGAGTGAATTGTGCCCTCCACTTTTGGCTTGTCCTTTCTGTTTCTTCACGTCCCCTGGTATCCCTGCCCCAGTGCAGCTCCTATTTAATAGTTAGCTACAGAGATTCTTCTCGAGTGAAATAAGACAGGCAATATTTACAGTTATTTACTTTTTTGGGGGGGAGGGGAGATGGAGTCTCACTCTGTTGCCCAGGCTGGAGAGCAATGACGTGTTCTTGGCTCGCTGCAAGCTCCACCTCCTGGATTCAAGTGATTTTCTTCCTCAGCCTCCTGAATAGCTGGGATTACAGGCACCCATCACCACAGCTGGTTATCTTCTGTATTTTTAGTAGGGATGGGGTTTCACCATGTTGGCCAGGGTGGTCTCGAACTCCCAACCTCAGTTGATCCGCCCACCTTGGTCTCCCAAAGTGCTGGGATTACGGGCATGAGCCACCGCGCCTGGCCAATTTATTTACTCTATAGAAAATGTGTTTATGCCAAAGTGTAATTTTGCAGGTTAAAAAAAATTTCTTAAATTTCTATAATAATTGAACACCAACATTTATTTTATTTTAAATTTGTAAATGAGAGCAGTAGGTTACTGGGACAATGGTACCTTTGAAAACAATTTACCTTTCAAAGAATACTCAAGGCCTTGGGTAAGAACATATAAGAAATGTCCCTTTCCAGCCTCCCCATTTGCCTAAAGAGATTGTGGTCTGCATGCAGGCCTGAGGGGCTTAATGCCGAGGCTCTGGGCACACATGACCAGCTGTGGCTACATTTTACAGCCATCCCTTTGCTCTATCCCCTCCTTGCTTCCCCACTTCAGCTCTCCTCCTCTTTTCCTCCCCCAGGCCATCTCTCCGCCTCAAGATTTCCAGATGCACACTTCAGAGAACATTCTCCTGGAGTTTTTCTCCTCACACTCCTCCTTTGAACCCTGGCTGGAACTTCTCCCTCTTCCAGGCTGGGAGGCTGGCCTACTGCTCCAAGGATGCCGGGACTGTGAGAGAGAGAGGGAGGCACTGGGCAGACGTAATGCCCTTTGTAAAGCACGAGGAATCTCAGGTTAAGATCTGGATATGATGGCTGAAAGGGGAGAGAAGGAATTACAGTTAATGAGAATTGTGTCAGAAGATTTTATCTGCTTACATGTGGGCAGTTTGTGTGTAGGTGGGTGCATGTCACTGGGGAAAACAGGAGATGAGGTTGGGTGGCTGGGATAGTTGGTACCAGTTTGACCAAGATGAATAAAAGATTGCATGGTTTCAGATTTTACATACTAGCCTTGGATTTTGGATATTAGAATATAAAAGAAAAGCAAAACTTTGCGAAAGTAAAATTGTTTTGTTATTGTAAACTCTTTAACATATATGGAGAATAATTATATAGATTAATATGTTTGCATATCGTACTGTATAGACAGAGAAATACACATATATCTAACATATATGAGTTACCTCCGTGCACGTATTACACCTTTGTTCAATTAAGGAATTTCGTGTTTGCTGGAACTGCTACCTCTCTCTCTGCCTTCCATCAGCAGCTTTCTTGAACTGTCATCTTTAAACACCTGATTTTTGAGGCATTGTATATGGAAGGCACCAAAGCAAAGGTCCACCTTCTTTTTAACAGGTCTATGATCAGACCGTCTGGGTTGCTAAGATGCTACTCTCACTTTTTTTTTGAAGTTGACTTGCTTGAGAAAGTGAAGTAAAAGCTAAAAGGGATTATTAAACTCTTTTTTTGTTTGTAATCTTAAACAACCTAAAAGAGAAGCAATTCACAATGTAGAAAGAATGCAGAAGAGATTCCTCTGCTCTGCAGAATGGTTGCCTTGGAGTGGACCATATTTGCCTTTTGAAAGCCAATCTTTCAATTGCATTCATCTGTGACAATAAATTTAAGGCTTACACCAGTGAAGAGAGTGGAGAGCGGAAAAGGAAACCCTTTGCCAGAGCCAGGCTGGACAGCTGCTAGGTTTTTGTAAGGGATCTAAGAGTTTATAAGAAAGTGCCCCTCAAAGAATGAAATGCTTACATGAACATTCTTTGTCGATGAAACACTGTAAGAAAGACCCACTGCTAGAATCCTGTAAACATCCATGTGCAGAAACAGATGCAGGCGTAAGGGACACTATTTTAAGTCATCGAATAGATCCTCGAAAGCAAGAACAGTGCAATAAAAAGCCTATTTCTATTTTCCTTTATAAATAATTCATTTCTGTATTTCTCTTTTCAAATAATGCCATGACTGTCCACAGCCTGGAACCTTGCAGCCCCCTGATAAGACCTGGACTGCTCTCCTTAATGGACTGGTGCTCCTCATCTCCCAGGGAGCAGAACTGAAACTGCAGCCTGGAGGTTAAGCTCTGGGTGCTTTGAAACAGGACAGATTTCCAAGCCCCTGTCCAGGATTCTGATTTAGCTGGCCTGGGATGAAAACACGGATCTGCATGTTTAACAAACAAACCAGTGGATTTTTAACACAGGGGGTTTAGGAAATTATACAAAGTAAACGCTCTCCCAGGGCTAATCTTGTTATTAATTGCTTATTGTCAGTGAAAAGCATTTCTTCACTGGAGATGAGGATAAAACCCAAACTTAAAGCGTCAGTAAAACTTTCAAATTGAAGATTATTTGTAAATGTTTTGCTCCTAAATTCTAAGTCTCCTATTCCAGATAGTATCATTCTCATAATCAAAATCATCAAATCATCAAAGAAATAAAATTCCCATAATCGAAATTTAATGTTCTTCATGCCACTTAGAATCAGAGAAAGGCTGTAAACAGCAGGTAAGACCTAGAGTCACTGCAGCGTCTCATTGTACCGTCTGGCTTCAGCTCCAGGACTGAACACACACAGCCAGTGTTCAGAATTATGCTTCTGGAATTCCACAGTGTTCTGGCAGTTATATCCTTAATTATTTCTTTAGACCGAATTCCTAAAAGTGGAATTTCTGGGTCAAAAGCTAATGTTTAATTTAAAAGCTTTTGTTTGTATTGGCAAACCAGAATATTAAAAATAATCATAATCATAATAAAACCAAACTGATGAATGCTTACAGTGCACTGAGCTCTGCATCTCAGTCTTTATGACAGCATTTCAGATTCAGTGTTATCATCATACCCATTTTAAAGACGATTAGAAAATGAGGCTTCACTGGGCACCTGGTGGCTCCTGCCTGGAATCCCAGGACTTTTGGAAGCCAGGGCAGGAGAGGCTTGCTTGAGCCTAGGAGTTTGAGACTAACCTGGGCAGCGAGACCTGGTCTCTACAAAAATACATAAATAAATAATCCTAGAAATAAAGATAAAGAGACTTGAAGGACTTAAAATGTTGACCAAGGTCATATAACCAGTAAGTAAACAAACCAGAAGCAGGACTCAGGCCTTCCTGATGCCGAACCCTTGTTGCCAGTCACTAGCTGCTTTTTGAAAGGTTGTGCTAATTGGCACACTCACCAGGAGCAATGTGAGAATTCCTGCTTCCCGCACCTTAACCAACCTTGCATGTTACTTTTTCTTTTTGAGATGGAGTCTTGCTCTGTCACCCAGGCTGGAGTGCAGTGCTGCCGTCTCGGCTCACTGCAAGCTCCACCTCCTGGGTTCACACCATTCTTCTGCCTCAGCCTCCTGAGTAGCTGTGACTACAGGCGCCCACCACCACGCCCAGCTAATTTTTTTTTTTTTTTTTTTTTGTATTTTTAGTAGAGATGGGGTTTCACTGTGTTAGCCAGGATGGTCTCGATCTCCTGACCTCGTGATCCGCCCACCTTGGCCTCTCAAAGTGCTGGGATTACAAGTGCGAGCCACCGTGCCCAGCCTACTCTTGTTTTAAATTTGCTAGTTCATTGGGACCAATTATTTGTTTAAGAAATGAGCTATTTTTTTGAAAGCAGTTCTAGAATGTGGGTTAAGCAACTCATATTTATACCCATATACAGGCATTAATTCCTTCCCAAAGATTTTGTATCATGTAGTTGCAAACTGAGGCTAGATTGCAGGCTTTGTATACTTGGTGGTAGAATGGTTCTCAGACCCTTTCTAGTGCCACGTTGAGCTGAACCGGGTGGCGTGGTGAGACTGGGAGTGATGGAGAAGTATCAGTTACTGGCTATATGATTTGGAGGAGGAATTATAATTGACCTGTATGTAATATGTGTATGACTTCTGAGCTCAATTCTTCCAAAAGGGATTCACTATTGCTTTGAGTATTCAAATACATGTAAGGTGGACAGTTAAAAAGAAAAGAAAGAAATGCAGTTAAACAGAAAGATGAATAGATATATCTGAGGTAGAGTTTGTTTACTGGATCAGCTAAGTCCTAAATTTAGCCCTGAGTTCTTGACAAAGGAAACACAAAGATTTCTGTAGTTCCCACTGTCCTCCCCAGATGGAAACATGTAAGCTTTTCTGGAGAGAAAACTGCTGATGATGTCCAACAAGGCTCGGAAATAAGGGAAACCAAGTGAAATAATAGACAATACCTTCAGATTTTAGGGTTTTAAACAGAAATTGGCTTTTAAACAAGGGTTAAAAGGAATATTTTTCATATTTGACATGAAACATATGCTTTTTAATAAAACTGTATTTGTTAAAATTGTCTAATAAAAGTTTCAGAAAATGAATTGATAACCTACTCCAAATGGGAAATTATTGCCCAAGTCATTCAATTTCTACATGATTCAATTTCTTTTTTTCTGACCCATGAATGTGTCGTATTCCATAATTGAAGTTGTCTGTGGTTAAGTAGGACACTGACATTTTTTTAATATGGGTCATTCATGCTTTGAAACACATTATTTCTTCTTTTTTAAATTTTTACTTTACAAGTGCAGAACATGTAGGTTTGTTACATAGGTATATGTGTGCCATGGTGGTTTGCTGCACCTACAACCTGTCATCTAGGTTTTAAGCCCCTCACGCATTAGCTATTTGTCCTTATGTTCTCTTCCCCCTAGTTCCCCACTCTCCAACTGGCCCCAGTGTATGTTCTTCCCCTCCCTGTATCCAAGAAACATATTATTTCTTGAAGCTTTTAAGTATATCCAAATACTGGAGATTCACACAATTTTTTCTAATCACAGTTCATCGCTTGTACATAAAGTCTACCCTCCAAAAAAGATTTTGCTGTGCAAAGCTGTTCTTTGAGGACAGTGTAACCAAACTATATTAGCTTAGCTTAGGTCTTAGGTTACTTACACTTTACCAAAGACTAAATTTATTCTCTACATGGTCAAAAATTAGAGTGTCAGGAATCATCATTTTATCTGATTTCCAAAATGAACAATGTTTTCACTAAACTTTATTTCACTACATTTTGATATACATTTACATGTTTATATTTTACAGATAGATGCTAACTGAATTATTTTAAAGACCAGGTATATAGTCCTTAAAATAAGGACTATATTATGACCAAGGTTGGAAACTTTTGACCCAGTAGTTCAATTTCTGGATATCCATTCTAAAAAAATTCAAACTCTAGGCAAACATTTTGATTGTGAGTCATGCTATTTGTAACAGTGGGAAGCTATGGACTCCGAATCCCTGATTGTGTGGAACTATTTAATCATGTACACTGGACTATTGAGCTATTGATCCACTTAGAGAATATTTAGAATATAAGCTCCTTGAGGAAGATAATCTTGTGTAGTTTGTTCTCTCCCGTATCTCCAGTGTGAAAAAGTGTGCATCATATACATGCACACCACAAGTACTCATGGAATTGATGCCTCAAAATAGGGTCTTAGCTCAGGAGGGTTCTTGGCTTTGCCCAGGAAAGAATTCAAGGATATGCCAGTAATGTTAGCAATCTTTTATCGAATGGTACTGCTCCTGGTGGAGCAGGGCTAACTCGTAGGCAGTGGGCCCAGAGTCGGCAACCTATGGGCTGTCGGCAGCTATGTTTACACACACTTTTACACACTTCAATTATATGCAAACTCAGGGGCAGGTTAATGCAAATTGAGGAGTGGGTTATTTAGGATGTTCCAGGAAAGGAATGGTAACTTCCCAGTGGTGGCCATGGAAGGGATGGTAACTTCTGGTTTGTTGCCATGGCATTTGTAAACTGTGATGCTGCTGGTGGAAGTGTCTTATGTAACTGAGCAATGAGGGCAGCCAGGGATCAGCCTCTTCGCCATCTGTTGGTTTCTGCTGATTTCTTCACTTTCTCCTCTGTGGACCAGATCCTGTTTCGGTCAGCAGGGTTATGACCAGAAAACAAATCCTGCTGGTCTCTTACCTCAGAATGAATGTGTATTTCATTATTAGCTAACTTTTACTGAGATAAGCTTAAGTAGGTACCTGGCATTGGTCTAAGTGCTTTAAATGCATTAAAATTTTAATCCTTACAACACAACCATAAGGTAGCTAAAATTATTAGCTTCACTTTACAAATGAGGACAGTGAGACACTGGAAATTGAAGAATTTGTTCAGGGTTGTACAGCTGTAAGAGCTTTCACTGGTGTTTGAACAGATGCATTTTATTTTAGCACCCAAGTTCATGAAACCTGGCTGGTTTGATAATGTATGCAAAAATGGTAATTTGAAAGAATAGAGAACTGTGTTCTAATCCTTTAACTTGGTTTTTTGGTTGGACTGTGAAATATTCTTTGGCATAACAAGAGAATTCCCTCTCTATGTCCAAACTATGGCTTATTATGAAGGATGAGGAAATGGTTTTAAAAAGCTGAGCCTGGCTGGTCACTGTGGCTCATGCCTGTAATCCCAACACTTTGGGAAGCTAAGGCGGGAGGATTGCTTGAGGCCAGGAGTTCAAGACCAGCCTAGGCAACATAGCAGGACCCTGTCTGTACAAAAAATTTAAAAATTAGCCAGCTGTGGTGGCATGTGCCTGTAGTCCTAGCTCCTCTGGAAGCTGAGGCAGGAGGGTTCCTTGAGGCCAGGAGTTGGAAGCTACAGTGAATTATGATGGCACCACCGCACTGTAGCCTGGGTGATGGAGTGAGACTTTGTCTCAAAGAAAAAAAAAGCAAGCTGAGCCAAATGACTAAACTTTTCTGAAATAATATGTTAATATATTCCATATTTACTTATTTCACAGCTGCCTGGAGGTAAAAACAAAGCTACCATAGCAGAATCAAAGTAATGATTTACCGTCTCCCTGGCACACGCTACGGACATCCCAACCAGCTTGAATTCTTTTTGATTCCTTTGGGGGATGCTCTTTGGGGAGACTCCATGAGGTGTTTGGATTTTTCTTCTGGGTCGTTCTTTCTCTTCCTTGTGATTAATTCTGTGCAGAGGGCTCTGCTGAGTGGCACTGGCGGGGAGGTCTTCCTCGTGGGCCTCTGCCCACCAGGCCTCCCCTGGGCTTCCCAGCAGTTGTCGGCCCAACAATCTTCGGCAGTCTAGGGCATCACAATTCGGACACTTGACTTGAACTACACTCTTGCAGAAATGAGAAAGCAGCGCTGTCTAGTCATGCTGTTTTTTTTTTTTTTTTTTTTTTTGAGACAGAGTCTTGCTCTGTCACCAGACTGGAGTGCAGTGGCGTGATCTCAGCTCACTGCAACCTCTGCCACTTGGGTTCAAGTGATTTTCCTGCTTCAGCCTGCCAAGTAGCTGGGATTACAGGCGCCTGCCATCGCGCTCGGCTAATTTTTGTATTTTTAGTAGAGACAGGGTTTCACCATGTTGGCCAGGCTGGTCTTGAACTCCTGACCTCGTGATCCACCAGCCTTGGCCTCCCAGCCTCCCAAAAGTGCTGGGATTACAGGCATGAGACACTGCGCTCAGCCTGGTCATGCTTTTTTTCTGAACGAGACTGTAATAAGCAGCCTTGGGTTTTGGACATTGTTCTATCACAGTTCCTTTCTCTAGGTCTTAGGCATGGGCCCATGTGGAATCGTAGGCTTAACTTAACGCAGGCTCAAACTGGGGTTCATGCTATGCTAATATCAAATATGTGCAAAGCAAAAATGATTGACTTTTTCAGATATTCTTGATGGTTTGGGAGGGTTTCAGTATGCTGTCCCCTTAGACTTGGGTAGGGTAGAAACAGGAATATCTTTTCTCCCCCATCATTAGGTTCAGGGCTGAGGTACCTATAATAAAAGGCAGATTAGCAAGAGAAAAGCATACACACTTATTCAATATGAGTTTTATGTGATACAGAAGATTTCAGAATGGAGACCCAAAGAAACAGGAAAATGCATGGTTTATGTTGAGGTTCGATGAACAGTGGGCTTAATGCAGAAGTATGATTGGACAAGGGGTATGCTCTAATGGTAGCAAACTGGGAAAACTTAGTGAGGCCTGTCTCTGTCCTCAGAGATAGGAACCTTCCTTTCCTCTGGGTATAGGAGAGTATATCTCTTGCGAGAATTCGTTGATGGCCTGCAACAGGGGAGGAGAGTGGGAGAAGGTCACAGAGACCTTCTTGCTTTTGCTGTTTCCTCAAATGCTAAAGCTGCCATATTTCAGGGTAGTGTGTCCTGAACTCTATAACTTGAAATGGAGAGGAAAGGATTTCCCTCTAGAAAAATAAGCTATAAGATCAACTTGTGAATTGATCATTTCATGACAGGGAGAAAGGAAAATTACTTTTGAGTTTGTGAGACTCTGACTGCTGTGAGGGTGGTAACACATTCAAAAAATCAGTAGCAATTATCAGTGAAAAGAGAGATTGGGCAACATTGGAAGACTAGAAAATGAAAATTAAAGAAATAATGGCGGCCGGGTGCGGTGGCTCATGCCTGTAATTCCAGCACTTCGGGAGGCCAAGGCAGACGGATTACAAGGTCAGGAGTTCGAGACCAGCCTTGCCAAAATGGTGAGACCCCCGCCTCTACTAAAAATACAAAAATTAGCTGGGCATGGTGGTGTGTGCCTGTAATTCCAGCTACTCGGAATTACAGGAGAGGCAGGAGAATCGCTTGAACCTGGGAGGCAGAGGTTGCAGTGAGCCGAGATCACACCACTGCACTGCAGCCTGGGCAACAGAGTGAGACTCCATCTCAAAAAAAAAAAAAAAAAAAAAAAAAAAGAAAGAACGGCAGAGCCAAGGACAAGAGCCTTTGGTCAACAGACTTCAATTATTTCTGTGCTATTAGCAAAGATTCCTAATGAAGAAAGATTCCAGAATGTCTTTCTGCACAGACTATTTGATCCCACGGGAAGCAGCATACTATTTGTGAGATTGATGAATCTGATTATCATGCCTAATGTCATGAAAAATTTAATTCAGGTACTTCCCCTCTTTCTCATTCATGTACTTTAACATTACAACTCTTGCTACCGCTGCTACTACAATTAATATTTTTAAATGCCGAAGGTGATAAGCATTCATGTGCATTATTTCATTTAACTCGCAGATCAATCCTAGGAGGTGAGGACTGGTGTCATAATTATCTGGGTGAAGAAGCTGAGGCTCCAAAATGTGAGTCCAGATTTGCATGACTATGTGTCTCTGAAAAAATAAGGGAGGATCGATGGGACATTAGCTAATCTTATAAAACAGCTAACTTCTTTGGGGGTTAGGTGAATTATTAGCATTAAGCATCCAACACTATATGTTCATGTAAGCCAAATAATTGCTAAATTCCAAAATAAGATTCTATTTCCTTTTAATAAAATTGGATTTTTAAGGAATACGTTTTACTTCTTTTCTTGGATGTTATTTATTGTTTTAATAATGGTAGAAAAGTATATAGAGTATAAAAGCATCAAAAGTTGATTTACTATGGAAATTGAACTAATGTAACTAAGCTTTATTGTTTTCACCCTCGCAATTCCACATTTTTTTCCCTTCTTTGGCTTATGGCTCCTTTCTGTCTCCACACACTTCATGATTCTTGTGCTCTCAGTTCCTGTACAAGGTTAAAATTGATTTTTCAGAACTTCCAATAAGAATTTATGAAAGATATAACTCCAAAGGTGGCATTTCCAACTGAAGTGCTTAGCTTGTGTCTGTTAATTTAATATCACAGGCTCTTTTCTTTAGCACAATAATTTATTTCTTAACAGAGGATGTGTGAAGGACAAAAAGAGTGCCAGGCTAAATGGGACCATTTCTGCCATCGTGTTCTTGAGACATTCATACTCTGTATGGAATGTACTAGCCACTATTGTTAACTCCAAAGTGCACCGATGTGAGGGAAGATCTCTTAACATTCATACCATGGTGGTTGTCCAAATGTAAGCTTTATTTACTGAGTTATGTATCTACAAGTTACTAACAATAGAGCATACGGTTTTCTCTTATGTTTAGTGTTACTTTAGCTGCATTATTTGCGGCTGTTCAGGATGTGTTCATTGCCCTCAATTTGATGTCTTGAAAGGCTCCATACAGATTACACTACGTAAGTTCTCTCCTAATCCTATGCGTTGCTAAATACTGGTCTCGTGAGAGAGAGAAGCTTTCAAAATCTAGATTAGTGCAAGAGGTGTCTTATTTATATATTCAAAATGTTTTTCAACTTATTTTTTTTCTTTTGGCTGGTTTCTCTTTTCTGTTCTCTTTTCTTTCCTTTTTTTTTTTTTTTTTGCTTGAGAAACAGGGACTCACTTTGTCACCCAGGCTGGAGTGCAGTGGTGTGATCTCAGCTATTGCAACCTCCACCACCTCCCAGGTTCAAGTGATTCTCGTTCCTCAGCCTCTTGAGAAGCTGGGACTACAGGCGCCTGCCACTATATCTGGCTAATATTTGTATTTTTAGTAGAGATGAGGTTTCACCATGTTGGCCAGGCTGGTCTTGAACTTCTGGCCTCAAGTGATCCACCCACCTCAGCCTCCCAGAATGCTGGGATTACAGGCGTGAGCCACTGCGCCCGGTCGCCATGTTGCTTTCTATATAGGATAACAATTGTTATTGTTGTTATAGTTACCTAATGTGGCCTGGGGACAAAATGATCAACACTGAGGTGATTTTGGATTTAAATTCCAAAAATGTATTTCTAAACTATTATGCAGTATTGTTAAGGAATATTCATAATTGGGCTTTAAATAAATCTCCGTCAGCCTCTATTAATTCAGTGCGCATATCTGCTTTTAGTCACTTGCAGGTCATCTTGGTATTGCTAGTGCCTAGGACCTGGTGCATCCTAGGACCTGGCATGATAGGTGCTGATAGAATGCCAACGGGGTAGACCTGGGTTCACCTGAGAGCAAGATTACGGATGCCCTGGAATCAAGTATTATGCAGCACCAGCAGTTTTCTTCTTAAGTATATCTTAGAAAGGACATTTTGAAAGTCTTTCTTGGGAACTCTATAAAGAAAACTACAGCATTAGTAAGCCCCATGTATCTTAGGTCCTGTTTTATTGTTTGCCGAGAAACTGAACAACGTGTTAAAATAAACACTATCATACACGCAGGAGTTTCTGCTGTTTCCTTAGAGCTTTCGGTTAGGAGTGAGCACCTCACTAGGCCCAGTGAGTTGGTTTCCTTAGCTATAGCTATTTTTGTATCAAAGAGGAGACATGTAAATAAGAAACCGATTCCTAATTTCAGGAAATGTTTGTTCCAAAGTAAGATAGTCTTTGCTCATTCTTTGCTCAACGAAGTTTTCCTTGAATCTTCTTCTCTTCTCTCCCTTCCTTCAGTAGCTCCTAACCACTTAATGAGTTGAAGACTTCAGTCTGTCTTCAAATAAGGAAAGTTAGGATAATACTGTGGAATGTAAATTAAGGGTTTTTTTTTTTCAGCTTGAAAGATTGTTCTTTATTCTGGCATTGTACTCTTTTCACTATTTTTTTGCTAGAATATCCTTTTCTAAAAAAACATGATCATTGCTAAAATGATTTTTTTCTTTTCAAAATGTTCTTACCTGACCACAAGCTTTAAAGGTCGGCAACTGTACATGAATCCCCAAATTTATATTTAAATTCTTATTGATCTATGAAATTCAAAGTCTGGCAACCATAACTATAGACAAAACCTATAACTGTTGTAATATTTACTTCCAGATTTCCTTGGGAGAGGACATACTTGGCAACAGAGACTAGAAATATTTTCAAGGATATGACGGATGATTTTTCACAACAGATTGGTGCTAAGTCACCACCTCTAAAGTTTTCACTTAACTGTTATCTTTTATCCAGCATTTGCCCCTGCCACATGGTAATACATCACGGCTTCAGTACTTTCACATTTACTCTGAAGATAATTGCCACTTGGGTCAAACTCCAAGGAAAGAGGCTATCAGATTTGTTTAGTCTTGTGGTTCTCATCTCATGTCAATGTGTGCTTTACAAATGCTTTTGCCTGAGCCTGAATATGACTCAAGCCACAAACTTGAGAAGTTTTGAACACCTTCTTTTGATTTTTAAGTAATTATCTGAATAGGAGTAAAACTGAGTTGAAGGATTTCACCACCAAGTTTAGTTCTGAGTTGTGGTTTATGTTGAATGAGGGGTGTATTTTTCTCTTTGGTTTTCAGCAGAAGATTACTTAGTCAATCTAACTATCTACAGAAAGAGGTGAGGATTTTCCATCTCAGACACTCCATTATGATGGTGTTAGGCCTTTTCTCCGCCTAGCTGTTCAGTGTAATGCACAATCAAACAAATACCATGCATAATTTTGCCAAATGCTAGTGTTGGAAGAGGACTCTTTTTGGTATGAACAAATTAGAATGAATTTATAAAGTCTGGGCAAACAATGTTATTTCCAAGTATAAAATGTAATTCCTAACTACCACAGGCAGAAGGGACTTATTAATCTCAATTTTCACATAGATATTAAAAGCACTAAAAGATGATTTTGTTTATATACCACTGTGCCTTATACATGGAAGGCACAAAATAATATCTTTGAATGACTGAATGAATTCTGTTTCTATCAATCTCGTTTACCAATGAAAACCCTATACAGCATTGTATTATTTAAAATGATACATTATTTTCTGTCAGTGTGAAACTATAATTTGCCATATGCTTAAAAGTCCATAGAGAAACATAAAACATGATGTGTTATCCATATTTCAAACAATTTTGAAGTTACTTTATTGTCAGAGTTAAATAATATTAGTTTGATATTCATCTTAATTTTTTTTGTAATTAACATTTAAAAGACAGCTATATGAGTAGTAAATTTTGAAGTAAACTTATAATAATAGGATGTAGTCCTAGATACAAGCAACATTTTGTCTTTCAATTTTCTTTTCTATCTACATTTTAGGGTCAGTGTCTAGAGTTACCACAAATCAAAAAACAACATATTGAGTTAATTCTTAAAATCTGGGGTAAAATATCATTGTGGAGTTATAGAATTAGAGAAAGAAGATCTGAGCTCTAATTCTGCTCTTTCTTCATAAAATAAGGCAGTCGAGACTGGGTGCTGTGGCTCCCGCCTGTAATCCCAGCATTTTGGGAGGCAGAGGTGGGCGGATCACTTGAGGTCAGGAGTTCCAGACCAGCCTGGCCAACATGGCAAAACCCCATCTCTACTAAAAATACAAAAATGAGCCAGGTTTGGTGGTGGGCATCTGTAATTCCAGCTACTCGGGATGCTGAGGCAGGAGAATCGCTTGAACCCAGGAGGCGGAGGTTGCAGTGAGCTGAGGTTGTGCCGTTGCACCCCAGCCTGAGTGACAGAGCGAGACCCAGTCTCAAAACATAAATTAGATTAAATAGATAAGGTTATTGGACTACCACATCTTTAGCATTTCTTCAGTTTCATGTTCTCAGCTATTAGAAAGGTGTTTTTGAACATTAGATAAAAGGATAGTAAAAAGAGTGAAAGGTTCATTCAAAAATGTGAACATCATTTACCAGCTTTTGGACAACTTGTTGGATGAAGTATTTTGCATCGCTCTAAAAAGTTTGACACCTCCCTCCTGAAACCTTTTGTATTCCTCTGCTAATTTGCAGAAAAATTTGCGTTTTTTTTTTTTTTTGTTTTTTGTTTTTATTATTGAGACAGAGTCTTGCTGTGTCGCCCAGGCTTGAGTGCAGTGGCGCAATCTCAGCTCACTGCAACCTCTACCTCCAGGGTTTAAGCGATCCTCCTGCCTCAGCCTCCCGAGTAGCTGGGACAACAGGTGCGTGCCACCACACGTGGCTAATTTTTTTGTATTTTTAGTAGAGATGGGGTTTCACTGTGTTAGCCAGGATAGTCTCAATCTCCTGACCTTTTGATCCTCCCACCTTGGCCTCCCAAAGTGCTGGGATTACAGGCATGAGCCACTGCTCCCAGCCTGCTTACGTTTTTTTATGGGACCTGTAGGGCTTTGCCCTTTATACTTTGAATGCTGTGACCTGTGCATATTAGTTATCTCCTCTCTCAAAGCACAAGTACTTTGCCACAGCTTGTTCAGTTTTGTATCCTACAACAGTGCCTGACATAGTATCTTACATAGAATGCCAAATAAACATTTATTAAATAATTGATCAGACCATTACAGAAGGTATTAGCCAGGGATTTACTAAACTATAATATCAAATTATTCAGTTATTCATTCAGTAAACACTTGCTGAAGGTTTGCTGTGTACCCAAAACTAGACTGGGGCTGGTGGTATCAAGGTAAATACGGTTTCTGGAATTAAGGAGCTCCTGAAATAGTAGGCTGACATCTAACCAATGATTTGCCATACAACGTGATATGTCAGCAGCGTAGGATATGATAGTGTGTGGATCATGGTAAAGATTTTCTAGACAAGAGGATGTCATTTCTGAGCTAGATATTAAGGCATTAGCGCGTGTTTATGAAGCAAAGCCTCTCTGCAGAGGTGAGAACAAGCAAGGCATGCCAGGAGTTGGGGTGGTAGGGGAAAGACTAGAAGCAGCTGGAAGGGTCCGGAGGGATGGTGACGGCAGAGACCGAATGACTGTGGGCAGAGGTACAATTGTAATTGGTTGGAAATAAGTGCTCAGTGTAGCCAAAAGAAACCCGCACTTTGACAGAAAATTCCTCCTCAGCAAGGCACCTTTACTTCTGCAGAAGGGTGCTGCTTGCACCTGTTACAATGGGAAGAGCACACTGAACAAAGGAAGCAAGGGGCTTTTAACCCTGACGCAGTTCCTGTTTCTGTGTCCTTCTCCTATTGGTGGGGGTTGGACAGCGCAATCTAAGCTGACCCCAAATGACTAAAGTTTAAATTTTCCCAATAGGGTAAACTCGGGTTTGAAAGGGGAGTGGGGTTGGGGGGAAGACAAAGAAGAAACGGTTAGGCTTAACAGGAGAGGGGGTAGGATTGTTCACAACCTATGACCCGGAAGTTGAGTCTTGGAAGAGGAACTTAGTTGTCCCACCAGAGCCACGGAAGCCAATGGCAGGTTTTCCACAGGAAGAGCACCACCCCTCCAGTGGAGACGTGGATGACGGTTGAGACATTCCAGAGGTGGGAAGATCTACTTGGGCAGACGTTTGGAAGTCCAGGCTAGAGCTAAGGGAGAGCTGGGCCCCCGTGGATGTTGGAGGTGACCAAAGGAAGCAGACGGTCACTCACCCGCTTGTCCTGACACAGAAGACTGTAGCTTTACATTTGTGTTAACTGTGATGGATTCTTTCTGAAAAAGATTTAGACCTTAAACAATGAAAATGATGGCCAAGAGGATTAATAGAGAAGTCCAAAAGTTACGTTCACAAGAGGGAAAAAAATGGGAAACAGAAAGACATGATAACTATATCCTTGTTAATGAGGTTTTGGAGCGTGGTAAAAACCCTTCCTATTGTTATGCATATGTCAAATCTGTCATAATACAATGTTTCTGAAATAATGAAAACATCTTTCTCTTTCGTTGACTTTATTGGACTTGAGCTGAATTACCAATGTCAACATTTTTTTGTTGGTGTGTGGCTGTTCACGACAGATTTATTTCACCTTGTGACTGTAAAAAAGAACATTCAGAGAACCCTTTCTCGGGGAGGCAGGATGAGCTTGCATAGTAGGTAAGCTTTAACAAGCAGCCTACAAGAGGAGTGGGGGTGAAAGTTTAGTAGGTTTGAAGATAGAATGCAAGTGTAGGAAGTGGAGCACGGAGCTGTGTGTGTTCTCCGTGGTGGTTTCTGCATAAACCCTGGGCGGAGACACTCCCCTTCCTGGGGAAGAACTGGAGGAGAAAGATGTGGAGCTCGGTCCGCCGGAACTCAAGCGAACCTGCCCTTCACACAGAAGACCCAGAATAAGTGTTATCTGAATAAAATGTATGTAGGATTGTGTAAAGGATTTTAAGTTTTATAGGCAAACTACAAAGTCATACTGAAAGTGAACAAATAACCACCGATCCTACACTTCTCAAACTTTATTACATGAAACTGTTTAGTTTTCTAAAAAAAAAATCTATTGATTACTGCTAATCAGATAGTGAATTTTTTTCTTTAATACTGGAATTCTATATTTAAAAAATGACTTATACCTATTACTTTTATTACCAATAATTGGCAACAACAATAATAAAAAAGCATCTTATTTTATATTGTATCCCTTATGTATACTTTTAACTCTTTATTACGGAAATTTAAGATATATGCAAAAGTGGATACAGCATAGTAAACCTTAACGTGCCCATCCTCCAGTGTCAACGTTTCTTATTTCATTACAATCTAGTTTCATTTTACCCTCCCTTACTCCTTCCCTTATTATTTATTTTAGTATTTAAATTATTTGTTATTATTTTGAAGTAAATCCTAAGCATTCATTATCATTTCATCCTCAAAATTTTAGCTGTGTCTCTAAAGATGAAAATTCTTAAAACAACTCAGCATAACTACAACAATATCTTTATGCCAACAATAATACTTCTATGACATTTAAAGATTAACAATAATTTTTCATTGTATATCTAGCCAAGCCTCACATTTCTAATTCTCCTAAATGTCATGAATACATTTTTGTTTGTTTGAGTCTAGACCCAAATAAGGAATACACATTATAATTGCCTGCTTTCTTTGTCTTTACTAATCTATAGGTTCTACTTTACTTCCCTTTTTCCCCTTGAAATTCACTTGGTTAGGAAACCGGATGGTTACCCTATGAAGTTTCCAGCAATCCGGAGACAGG
>NC_045436.1:2994253-3029060 GCF_002776525.5 Piliocolobus tephrosceles | reverse complement strand
GAAACCGGATGGTTACCCTATGAAGTTTCCAGCAATCCGGAGACAGGGAGTTGCAGTCCCATCAGGTGATTTACCTTGTTCCTTTGCTGTCTGTATTTTCTGTAAATTGTGTATAGAGATAAGATCAAATCCAAGTGCATTTTTTTTTTTTTTGGCAAGATTTATTCATAGGTGAACTTGTGTTCTTTAATTAGGAAACCTCTAACCTCTGGTGTGTTGTCTTGCTATGAAGTTAATGCTGTTGCTGCACAATGCTTCGATCTTCATGTACATGTTATGATTTTAAAGGTTTTGATGTAAAAACTATTCAAGTGGATAATCTAAACAACCAAAATTTGTTCAGAAGGAATATTACCTGAGATTAACAACAACAAAAACACTTTTTAAAAAGCCGTGGATGCAAATAATTCCTAATGACCGCATCAAAGGCTCATATCATTTATCCAGATAATATGCCAAGAATCTGAACGCACCTTGACAAGGAAACTTCTTTATGTGTAATATAAATCACCAATCGCTACCTTATTTAAAACCTGGATGATGATAACAGCTCTGTGACTCCATAAATTTGAGTTTCTAATATTATGCAGAAGAACATAAAACCTGTTTATGCATTATAATGCAGCAATAATGTATCTTTTCACAATCATTGGCATAACTAAATCCACTAACTTGTCTGTAGCATGCATAATGACAAGTTTGCAAAATGCTCAGAATTTTAAATTTTGATTCACCTGCAGTTCAAATCCCTGGAGCAATTAAAGAAAAACCCACACACATCAAACCAGCAAATCCTTTTCACTGAGCCAGGGACTGTTTTCAGGGAGAGTGTTTTCGTGTGCCCTTTGAGGCTCCAGCAAAACTAGAGTCAGATAGGTAGATATACCTTCAGTAATCATTTTGATCAGGACTCATTTTAATATATAGAAGATGCAGAGGTAAAACATTTTGATCAGGACTTATATTAAAATATAACCCATATCTTCTTTAAAATAAAGGCTCACAGAAGTTCAACAAAAAACATGTTTAGTTTAAGCTGCCCAATGGGTTATTTCCATGCTTTTGGCTACTTTTGTGGATGCAAAATATGAAGTGAAGAAATGAGACATTTATCAGAATCAGGAATTGGCAAACTTTCTGTAAAAGTCTAGAAAGTAAATATTTGAAGCTTTGCAGGCAATTTGGTCTCTGTCACAACTACTCAACGGTGCTATTGTGTCAGGAAGGCAACCTTAGACAATATGCAAATAAGTGAGCAAGAAAGACAATATGCAAATGAATGAGCAAGGATGTGTTCCAATAAAACTTTATTAAAACAGACAGCAGGCCAGTTGCAGCCTGTGAGTCAGTTTGCCGACCCCTGATCTGGTTAATTTAATACAAATCTTATTGTCTATTGGAGAAAGCATTTTTTTTTTCTCTAAATAATTGAGGTTGGCAGCCCCTATTAATTAAGTTCAACGGAAGGTAGCTTAATTCTCCACTTCATTTGGTATGTGTAGACATAGGTTTTGTTATATTTTTAAAGCAAGACCTTTGAGAAGGCCAGCCACCTGTCTTAGTTTGTTAGAATTAATGAGGGATAAGAATGGACTGTCCCACGCAGAACAAAAGAAATCTTCCAGAGGAGGCTGAGTACTTGCAGGAAGCCTTGTACATTTTCGCTTGGTTTTATCAAGGAGCCACTTCAAAGTTGAAGAGACACCAGAGAAAAGAGAGCAAGAAGAAAAGAGTTTATTTGTCAAGGCTGGAAATCAATCATTAACTGTAACATTAAACATGAACTTTGTATTCCTGTTGCTTCAAACAACAACAGCAAAATCTCACAATTTGTTTGAAGCTGACAACTCATTTTAAGGAAGTTGTGTAAATTGTTCCATTGTCTGAAATAAAAAATAAATGTCAATATATCTTACATTTGTTTACAATGAACTTTTGTTATAGCACTGGTTATTCAGTTGTATAAAATAATTACGTCTTACAAAGATAATTCCACAATCTCAAGGATTTAAAAATACATTTTAGATATAACGTTTAGGCCGGCGTTGTGGTTCATGCCTGTGGTCCCAGCACTTTGGGAGGTCAAGGCAGGTGGATCACCTGAGGTCAGGAGTTTGAGACAAGCCTGGCCAACATGGTGAAACCCCATCCCTACTAAAAATACAAAAATTAGCCAGGCATGGTGGCATGTGCCTGTAATCCCAGCTACTCGGGAGGCTGAGGCAGGAGAATTGCTTGAACCTGGAGGCAGAGGTTGTGGTGAGCCTAGATCACGCCACTGCACTCCAGCCTGGGCGACAGAGTGAAACGCCATCTAAAAAAAAAAAAAGATATATTTAAACCCAAATGAATGTGTTCCAAAAAGGAAAAATATTATTTGTTTCAGTCTCATATTTTAAAAAATATGTATCTAAAATTTATATTAAATTTTTCAAGATTAATTTTTGTCATTCCATGAATAAGGCAGAATCTACATCAAGGCAACTTTTTATTGCATTTTTAAGTTTGTAGGGAAATATAATCCAAACTCAGCAGTGGATGTACTAGGATAATACATTGTAAGTTGTATTAGGATAATACATTGTAAGTGATCAGTTGTGACTAATTGAAATTGAGAGATTTATATGGAACTCCACTTATTAGGGCAAAGCGATTAAAATTTTTTTTTTAAGCTTACACTTGTTTCCAAAGGACATTTTCTGGAAAGTTGTCCACGTTGTTTTTCTAATGTTGCAAAGACAATTTGCAAACATTCAACAAATTACCTAACTCTTGCAATTTGCATTTTCCCCATTTCTATGAAGTGTCAAGTGTTGAAAATTCCTCTACAGTCCATAGGCATTTTGTTCTGGCTCAAAGGAAAATTAAACTTTTGAAACATAAGGAAAGATTTTACAATGTGTATCTTTTCTTTCAAATGAGCCTTGACTTTTAAGCCTGATGTTTGAAAACTTGAAGATGGACGACATTGATAAATGATACTTTCATATACAGAAGGAAGAAAAGGAATTGGAGAACAAGCTTATAACTGCTGTTTGTGAAATCTGCTAATAAGCCTGCTAATGGGAGACAGATTAAGGAATGTAATTTGCCACAGACTTATCCCTATAGCAGCTACAAAGAGCTATGATTTGGGCGTTCAGTTCCTAAGCTACAGTTTTTGTAATGGAAAAAACAAGCAACACAGATTACTGAGTGATGGACAACCGGGTGTTTGTTAATTATGTTTGTGTATTCACAGAGATGTTCTTTAAACTACTTCAGCACAAAACTGCATTTGGATGTAAAACGGTATTTTCATTTAATGATGAAACTGTAAATACGTAACACGGCCCCGGCACTTTCTCTTGCTTGGGTGCTTATGATCTCATCACAGCAATGCTTGTTTTGAGGGAATTCCTGACTGCCTTTGCTCATTTGTACAGTCTTAGATCTGATGACCTTTAAATTTACGACCTAGTAAATTATCTTCCTCAGCTTTGGAGCAAAAAGAGATGGGCCAGTAGTTTTAATCACAAAGGAACCTGGCAATGACCCTGCTAACAGAATACAGATTCTACAATACGTGCTGCAGCTAGTCACCCTTACATGTACTTACATTTTGTTTTACCTTAAAATATTACCGACCTAAGAAATATGACTTTTAAAGCAGTGTAATGAAAAATGGCTCATATACACATTAAGTCTGAGGATATTCTCGTGTATCTCTTTTTGTGGAAGCATGTCTATTAATATTTTGAATTAAAGATACAGTGTAGCTTTTTGAAATGCATAAAGTGTTTTATGAAAAAACAAGCACATGGTAGTATTTATGGGAGAGTTACCACTTACGTTTTCTTGTAATGAGTGTTTTAGTAGAATGTATATGGCTGTCTATATATGTGTGTGTACGCACACACATATATGTATAAATAATCTTTGAAAATTGCTGCAGTGTGTAAACATTTCAGGTTTAACTATATTGTTAACCTGAAACAAGTGAATAAATGTAAGTTTTGACCTCGTAAAGAGTTAGATATCCCTGATAAGAGGAATTTCTGACATAGTGTCAACAAGTACTTGCAGATCCAGATCAAGCCAGCTGCAACTGGGGTAACAGAATCTTTTCACGGTGTTACGAGTGGATGATTTTCAGTTAGAGGCTATTAGTTGAGGATTACAGTGCCAGGCAAAATGATGAAGTTCAAGTACTTTGGAGAAAAATTCATCCCTGTATTGCCATTTACCTTCTAGATATTCTGAAACAAATTTGGCCATGAGCTAGAATTTCCTGTACAATTTTAATAGTTCTAAAGGAGTGTCTTACTGAACAAAAGGAATGCCTTGGCAAGAGAAAACATTTTTGGGAAAGGAAGAATCATGGGAGATTTTTATCAAATAATGAAGAACTAGAAGGGAGGCGGGACACTGTGGTTTGAAAAAATGACTGGCTTTGGTAGATTAAAACCTCTGATGTTGCCTTTGGAAAGTTGTTCCAGATGAACTTTTTCCACAGAATACTTAGGTAATTAGTAAATTCTCTGGGTAATTAGGCTGTGTCTACATGCTTACATATACGGTCAGGCATCACCTAACAGCAGAAATACGTTCTGAGAAATGCAGCGTCAAGCAATTTTGCCGTTGTGTGGAAAGCATAGAGTGCACTTAACACAGAACTGGATGGCACAGCCTCCTCCACACCCGGCCATATGGTACGGCCTATGGCTCCTGGGCTGTACGCCTGTGCAGCCCGTGACCCCACACTCCAGGCAACTGTAATACAATGGTTTACGTTTGTAGATCTAAACGTAGAAAAGATACAGCAAAAATACAGGATACAAGAAAAAGTTGTACATCTGTATGGGAACCGTAGCACAAATGGAGCTTGCAGGACTGGAAGCGGCTCTGGGTGAGTCAGTGTGTGGGTGGCGAGGGGATGTGAAGGCCTAGGACATGGCTGTGCGCCACAGTTCACTTTATGAACGCTGTACACTTAGGCTGCACTAAATTATAAAACAGTTTCTTTCTTCAGTAATAAATTCGCCTTAGCTTACTGCAACTTGTTCAACTTTATACACTTTTATTTTTAAAAAACCTCTTGATAACACTTAAAACACTTTTGAGAAACACAAATATACTGTACAGCTGTACCAAATTATTTTTTCTTTAAATCTTTATTCGATAAGCTTTTGACCGTTTACAATTTTTTATTTTTATTTTTACTTTTTACATTTTTTTTTTTTTTTGGTTTAAAAACGAAGACACAAACACACACAGTAGCCCAGGCCTGCACGGAGTCCGGACCATCACCATCACGGCTTTCCACCTCCAGGTCTTGTCCTCTGGGAGGGATCCGGGGCTGATAACACGACACCACCACGCAGGGAGGGTCCGCTCCGTGACAACAATGCCTTCTGGGACACCTCCTCGAGGGCCTGCCTGAGGCTGTTTCACAGTTCAGTTTTTTGGTAAACCCATAAGCCAGTAACATAGTCATTTATTATTAGCATCTAGTGTTGATGTACTGTATAATAATTGTATGGGCTGGAATTTTATACAACTGGGAACACAGTAGGTTTGTTGACACCAACGTCACCACAAACACGTGAGTAATGCTTTGCCTCACGTCACTAGGCAATAGGAGGTTTTCAGCTCTATTAGAATCTTATGAGACCATCATCATGTATGTGGTCTGTCTTGACTGAAAGTCCTTATTTAGTCTGGGAATTTTTGTAGAATTTAACAGATGTATTTATTAATTTTTATAAACTATTTCATTTTAAAAGTGCACATATTCTAAACATACACAGCCTGATGAATTGTACAATTTTCACTGTAGTATCCAGTCCCTACATCAAGAAACATAACACATTACCAGCATCTGAGGAGCGCTGCCTGTATTTCTTTTCTCCTCATCCCTGTAGTAGCCACTGTCTTTATTTCTAAATTATGGATTAATTTTGGCTTTGTTACCTTATATGAGCTGATTTATAGAAAATGTATTATTTTGTATCTGGACTCTTTCTATTGACATTATGTTTACTAGATCCGTCTGTGTTACTATGAGTAATCTTCTTTTTTTTTTTTTTTTTTTTTGTGGAGACAAGAGTCTCGCTCTGTCGCACGGGCTGGAGTGCAGTGGCCGGATCTCGGCTCACTGCAAGCTCCGCCTCCCGGGTTTATGCCATTCTCCTGCCTCAGCCTCCCGAGTAGCTGGGACTACAGGCGCCCGCCACCTCGCTCGGCTAGTTTTTTGTATTTTTAGTAGAGATGGGGTTTCACCGTGTTAGCCAGGATGGTCTCGATCTCCTGAGCTCGTGATCCGCCCGTCTCGGCCTCCCAAAGTGCTGGGATTACAGGCTTGAGCCACTGTGCCTGGCCTGAGTAATCTTCTATTGTTAAGATTCATTGCTGTATGTATTTTATTGTGTGAATATATCACAACTTTTCTATTTTTTTTATTTCTTGGATAGCTTTTAGTTGTAACGATTATGACGATTATGAATAGTGCTACTATAGATATTAGTGTACATGTTTTTTGGTGACTATATCTATGCATTTCTCTTGTGTACATCTCTACCTTTAAATATATATATATCATAATTATTATAAAAGTATTTGCCAACTCCAATATTGAAATAATCTGTGGGGCTGCATCAATTGTCTTATTTTTTCTTCTTGATTATTGATCATATTTTCTTGGTTCTCATATGCCTAGTAATTTTTGATTTTATGCTGTATATTGTGAATAAAATAATTACAGAAGTTCCAGATGACTTTATCTTCTGCCACTGTGCAGGCAGATAGATACAGAGTAAGAGGATTATAAATTCAATTCGATCAGAGATTGAATTGGGTTGGGACTGGGTTGCAATGTTAGTAAAATTCAGTCTATATCTTACTTGCTGCTCTTCTTCAAATGTGGTCCTCGTGGTATTTTGACTGGAATTTGTCAGTTGTTCTTTTTAGTCCAAAAAGACTGCAAGAGATCCAGATCTGTACTTTGAAAGTTCCCAGCGCAGCTCTCAGGCCACCTTTCCCATGAAACTTCAAGAAATGGCAAAACTCTTAAGAGAGACTAATCATGCCCTTGAGGCCGTTCTCTCCCCTGGCATGAGTGGTTCCTAAACACTGTGAAACTGCAGCAGATCCATTGTGCCTCTGAGGACGCTAGGCTTAGCTTTACAGCCTCCTGCATAACCTCTACACTCAACAAATGTCCCAGGAGGTAAAACAGCAGTGTATTTCTGCCTCCTCCTTTCCAGTTTTCCAATTTGTCCTCTGGTACTATGCAACTGCCAAATGCTTTGGTGGCTTTTCTTTTCCATGATAATGATCTCTGATTGGGCCATACCCTATAGTAAGCCTGAGGTTAGATCAGCAAATACCCACAGGGAACAGAAATGACTGTCAGCAGATCTCACAACAATTCTTCATCTCTGGAATTTTAGTTGGTTTACTCTTTGTTGTTTTCATAGCTCTCCGACATCTTTATAAAAATATTAAGTTTTTTTTTTTTCTGCTTTTGCAGTAGAAGCATTGGCCTCTCATAACCTACCACATCCTCTCAGAAGTGAAGACCAAGTAAATTAAATGTTAATGATATGTTGCATTATATAATCCTTTATATTTTAGAAAGTAAATATGACATCTCAATTTGTATTCTTACAGTGATTCTATGAACTAAGCAAGATGTGCATCAATCCTTCTAGTTTATAAATTAGGAAACTAAGGTCCAAGCAATTAAATCTTGTCCGAAAGGTCAATCTGCCAAGATGCAGAGGAAGACCTTGTGTCATCTAATTTTCTAATGTCCAGTTGGTAATTTGCTGCATACCACACTGCAATTTTTTTCAGTTTCTTAATTAACAAATAAAAATTCTATACATTTGTTGTGTACCATATCTACTTTTAACAAATAAATATAGACATGGTCAAAAACACGTGGGCAGACATGTACGTATCAATCACAGACTTGAGACGAGTGATAATTTTATACATCTTGTTTTTGAGTGTGATGAAACAGGAGAGTTCCCTGCCCACCCCCCACCCCCACAGGGTGGATGACAGGGGTGCAGCTCTCTATTCGACCACCATGAGCTCAAACCCCTTGTGGGAGAGGGAGCACAAAGATGGCCAGATGCAGGAGCCAGGGTGAGCACTTTGGGCTCCAGCCCTGTGGTAGTCTCTAGGGGTGTGTGCTTGTGACCCCAGACCCTAGGATTACAATGCTCTTTTAGCTCTGTCTTCTGCAGATGGCTTAAGTGTTAACCAGCTCAGTGACCCCTCTGCCTTTCTGCAAGGGCAGAGGGCCTATGTGACAAATTTCTATATCCCAAGCTCTTGTCCCGCATCCCAGAAGAATCAGGTCACACATGAACTTGAAGGAGGAATGTGGGGGTTTTATTGAATGGGATGGATGGGGAGCTGAAAGGGGGATGGAGTGGGAAGGTCATCTTCCCCTGGAGTTTGGCTGTCCAGCAGCTGAATTCCTCTCTGACTGCCCCCCAGACAAACACCTCTTGTCGTTCAGACATTGCTTCTCTTCTCTCTTTCTCTGCTGCACTGTTCGTCGACTTGCCGCTTCTCGTCTGCTTCTGAAGCTTGGGGTTTGGGGTTTATTTGAGTACAGGGGCGTGGTGGGCCAAAAGACAACCTTTTGGGCACGAAAAGAGTAATGCCTATCTCCGTTTAGGGCTTTGGGTCTTCAGGCTCAAGGGTGGGGGCTTTGCCAGAGAACTGCCCTCTTCTACCCAGCACTTCCCTGTCTCCATCCAGATCAGTGATCACTGGATATCAGTGATAACCAGTAAAACAACAACAAAAAACCTGGAATGCCACATTCATGATGGGACCTACAGGACACTGAAAGCCATACCTCTGCCCCCAAATATTCACCCTGCTTTCCTGTCATGAAGCATACCCAGAATGTCACCATTTTAGCCTTTACCTTTGAATTAAGTGGAGTCCTCTCGAGAATCCTTGTTAGAATCAGCAGATATTCCTATAAAGAACAGGTTCTGTTTTTTATATCATGAGAATGAAATTGCTACAGGATGGGAGCACCACCATAAGAAGCGAGCTAGGACGGTGAAGTGCATAAAGGCAAAATGAGGGATAATGTACGAATTCCATGACATTTCAGAATGCAAACTGAAGTGCAGGTAAATTGCAAACAGCAGGATGCTCAGAGAAGACCAATATGGGAAGGGGTCAGTTAGCCATAAACTTGTAGATGTTACAGGTAGAAGAAGCCTGGCAGGTTGAAAACTTGTCTAATCCAAGGGAGAAAACTGGCAACTTGAGAGCCACATTGTGTAGCTGTGTGTGTTCGGGCTCTCAGTAGGATGACTTTTAAGTTGCCTGGGAATATCTTTAGGGGTGCAGGAGCTCCTCAGTTTGACAGTCCCCAGTACTTCCTCTTATCTTTTGTTCATTGATTTTCCTCTCTGCCTCTTGAAATCATGTGAGCTTATAGCCCTTGACAAGTTAAATCATTTTATTTTTTATGTTTTTGAGAGTGAGGGTCTTGCTTTGCCACCCAGGCTGGATTGTAATGGTACAATCATAGCTCACTGTAACCTTGAACTCCTGGCCTCAAGCTGTCCTCCCACCTGTCTTCTCTTGAGGAGCTAGAACCACAGTTCGTGCCATCATGCCTGCTTTGTCATTGTATTTTATACATGAGATCCTGAGCCCGGAAAGTGGCACATCCAGCTTAATGAAACATACCCTTCTTGTCATTATTCTCTGGAAGCACCTTCTCAAATTAGTTCACTAACTATTAACAGTTAGTTTACCCACGGTTATTTTACAGCACGACATGCTCTTTTTTTATATATTTTTCTTTCCACTAGACTGCCTCTTCCTTCCTTCACCCATAAAAGAACAGACATTTTAGCTTCAGTTGATTGATCTAAGGCCAATGGGTAAAAATGTGAAGCACATTTCAACCTAACTGTAATGATTAACTTTCTATAAATTGTAATTGTCCTAAAAAGGAACAAGTGGTTTTGAAATAGTACACACTGTCACTGGGCGCAGTGGCTCACACCTCCAGTCCCAGCACTTTAGGAGGTCGGTGCAGGAGGATAGCTTGAGCCAAGGAGCTCGAGACCAGCCTGACCAACATGGTGAGACCCCATCTCTACAAAAAATACAAAACTTAGCGTGGCATGGTGGTGCACACCTGTGCTTTGAGCTACTAGAAAGGCTGAGGTGGGAGGATCACTTGAGCTCAGGAGTCGGAGGTTTCAGTGAGCTGGTATCACCCACTGCACTCCAGCCTGGACGACAGAGTGAGATACTGTCTCAAAACAAAAACCAAAACCAACCAAACAAAAAAACACAAGCTCTAACACTGGAAGTGTTCAAGCCAAAGTTAGGAGCACTGAAAAGAAAGGGAATTATTTGTGGTCCCAGCTACTCGGGAGGCTGAGGCAGGAGAATGGCTTGAACCCGGGAGGCGGAGCTTGCAGTGAGCTGAGATCCGGCCACTGCACTCCAGCCTGGGCGACAGAGCGAGACTCTGTCTCAAAAAAAAAAAAAAAAAAAAAAAAAAAAGGAAATAATACGTTTGATGAGAAGTTAACTTTGAGATCTTTACGTTTCCTTCCAAGCTAAGAAACATATGTAAATCCTGACCTTTATCTGTAGAGTCTGTAAAATTCGCATCTGTACTGGTCGCTGTATTCATATTTATATCAGAATCCATCTGTATTTCCAGGACTATACCTATGTAACTCTAGCTCTGTTTCTATCTGTGTGTACCATGAAACATGCTACCTTGTTTGTGCACTCACACGTTTGTTGAACATAAATGCGTCTAGTATTTGTTATGATTAATGTGGTATTTTAAGTGACATTGAGGTTATAGCAGTAGACCTCAACACGATTAAGCCACTAATAGCTATGTCCAGTAAGATTGTCAGGATTAAAAGACAACACTTTAGAATAAACCATAACTTAAAGAAGTTTATGATCCTGTTAGACATCTTTGATTTATTTAACCTGTGAATTGGTGAGACATCCTTATGGCATGTTTTAGGGTTCGGATCTCTGTCCAGGTTCTGTCAGACCTCAGAACCCTTGGATTCCAGATGGTTGTGATAATGTGTGTAAAATATTGTTGATACCTGGACAGAGATTCTAATAATAGAATTGAATGCCAAAGAAACTGTCTTTGATTTTGTATATACTTGAATAAGGAACTGTAGAGAGTGGAAGCTAAAGCTTTTGTTTTCATTTTCCGTTTTCTTTTTCTTTGTGAAACAGAGAAACAAAACACTTTTCGTTTCTTTGTAGAATCCTCAGCTAATGACATGTTTGGAGATCCATAAGGCTAGACAATATGGCAAGGCTAATTAAATTCTTAGAAAATTTCATTTCTTTAAAATAGTGTGCCAACACATAGGGTGGTTTGCAGACTTACGACAGTTTGGAAGCAACTACTCACTTGGCTGAAAATTTCAGTAGTTTGTTTTCCTACAACTGATGTGGCAGACTGGAAGGGAAAAAGGAGGAGTAGAAAGAGGTGGTATCAATCCTCTAGATCGAAGCCTCCAGCAAACCAAACGTTATGGAATACAGTGTAAAATTCTGATTTGTTTACCAGTTCCTATGGGAAACGTATACTCACATATAGCCTCATGAGACAGCCATTCTGTTTCTAAATAGATGTAAATATTGGCAAATTTCATTCTAATATCTTGCTACAAGTAGGAACTTTATTTAAAAAATTTTTTTTTCAGGCGGAATGCAGTGGCGCAATCTTGGCTCACTCCAACTTCTGCCTCCTGGGGTCAAGCGATTCTCCTGCCTCAGCCCCCGAGTAGCTGGGACTACAGGTGTGTGCCACCATGCCTGGCTAATTTTTGTATTTTTTTTTTTTTTGTAGAGATGGGGGTCTCACTGCGTTGTATTTTTGTAGAGATGGGGTTTCGCCATGCTGGCCAGGCTGGTCTCGAACTCCTGACCTCAAGTGATCTGCCTGCTTTGGCGTCCCGAAGTGGGGATTACAGTCATGAGCCACTGAGCCAGCCTACAAGTAGGAACTTTAAATTGTGATGCATATTTCTATAAAGTAGGCTTAAGTTGGTGTCATAGCTAAGAATCCGTTACTAAATCTAAGGTCATAAAGATTTACCCTTAAGGTAAGCGTTTTATAGTTTTAGCTCTTACATTTCAGTTTTGTACATTTGGAGGTAATTTTTATAAATGACTTGAAGTGAGAGTCCAACTTCACTCTTTTGCATACAGATATCAAGTTGTGTTTCAATACTTACTATCTTATAGGCGAAGAAAACAAACTTACTGCCTTATAAAAAAGCTCTTTTCTAAATAGCTGTAATTATTAGCAAATTTCTAACATTTTGCTACATGTAGACCTTTATATTATAATAAATATTTCTAAGAGGTAGGTTTGAATTATAAGTGTTGGAATTTAAGCTTGTCTTCTATCAGTTGAGAGTCCAGTACCTTTTAGGATGTGTAGTAAGTTAATATATTTATTAATAGTTTTTGACCAGTCACAGTGGCTCATGCCTCTAATACCAGCACTTTGGGAGGCTGAGGTGGGTGGATCACTTGAGGCCAGGAGTTCAAGGTCAGCCTGGGTAACACAGCTAGACTCCCATCTCTACAGAAAAAGAAAAAAAGAAAAAAAAGTTTTTATTAAAGGGAGGTTGTTGGTGAGGCAAAGTGTATTGAGAGAGTATGCTTGGACTTTTTCAAAATGAAACTGCTACTACACAGCTGTGTGACACTAAGGAAGTTACTAAAACACTCTGAACCTTGTTTCCTTCTTTATCAGATGAAGACAATAGTATCTGTCTCATATGATGTGTTATGACGATCAATTGTGATAAGGTATGTAAAACTGCCTGGAAAACAACAAGCTCAATAAATATTAATTTGACTGGGCACAGTGGCTCACGCCTGTAATCCCAGCACTTTGGGAGGCCAAAGTGGGCAGATCACTTGAGGTAAGGAGTTTGAGACCAACTTGGCTAACATGGTGAAACCCTGTTTCTACTAAAAACACAAAAATTAGCCGGGTGTGGTGGTGCAACACTTGTAATTCCAGCTACTTGGGAGGTTGAAGCAGGAGAATCACTTGAACCCGGGAGGCTGAGATTGGGCCACTGCACTCCAGTCTGGGTGACAGAGTGAGACTCTATCTCAAAAAAAAAAAAAAAAAAAATTACAATTGTCCCAGCTCCATGTAAAATTCATTTTTGTGATGTAGATCTTCATATATTATTTTTTAGAGCAGCTTTATTGAGGTATACCTTCTATAAGTATACATATTATATACTAAATTGTACCTATTTAAAGTGTACTATTTGATACGTGATGATATACATATACATGTGTGTATATATACACATATAGACTCAAAACACTCGTGACCATATCCATTCCCATGTAAAATGTGTTGTCTCTTTGTAGTCACTCTCTTCCCCACCCTGACTCTTAATCCATTGATCTGCTTATTCCATTGATTCCACTTTTTGGGGTATTAAACATTAGCTAGGCGTGGTGGTATGTGCCTGTAGTCCTAGCTATTTGGGGGGCTGAGACAGAAGGATCACTGAAGTCTAAGAGTTCAAGGCTGTAGTGAACTTTGATTGCACCACTGCACTCCAGCCTGGGCAACAGAGCACAACCTTGACTCTTAAAAAAAAAAAAATAAATAAATAAATAAAAATAAAGGCGCTATGAACATGTACAAGTCTTTGGAAGAACATATGCTCTTTTTCTCTTGGGTAAATGGAGAGGCATGGCTGGATCATATAGCATACATATGTTTAACTTTTTAAGAAACTGTAAAAACGTTTTCCAAAGGAGTTGTACCATTTTGCATTTCCAGCAGTCATGTATGAGTTTTAGTTTTTCTGCGTGTTCACCATCATTTCGTATGATCAGTGTTTTAAATTGTATCAGTTTAAGTGAGTGTATAGCAGTGTCTCACTGTGTTTAATTGTACTTTGCTGATTACTAATAATGTTAAGTTTTTTTTGAGATGGAATCTCACTCTGTTGCCCAGGCTGGAGTGCAGTGGCACGGTCTCAGCTCACTGCAACCTCTGCCTCCCGGGTTCACGCCATTCTCCTGCCTCAGCCTCCCGAGCAGCTGGGACTACAGGCACCCACCACCACGCTCGGCTAATTTTTTGTATTTTTGGTAGAGACGGGGATTCACTGTGTTAGCCAGGACGGTCTCCATCCACTGACCTCGTGATCCGCCCACCTCGGCCTCCCAAAGTGCTGGGATTACAAGCGTGAGCCACCGTGCCCAGCCTAATAATGTTAAGTTTTTATGCATGTGCTTATTTGTCATTTGTGCAACTTATTTGGTGAAATGTCTGTTGAAACTTTTTGCCCAATTTGTTACTGTTTGCTTTCTTATCGTGTTTTGAGAATTCTTTGTACATTCTGGATGCAAGTCCTTTATCAGTTATATACTTTACAAGTATTCTCTTCTAGCTTGTCTTTTTATTTTCATACTGGTATCGTTCAGAGTGTAAAAGTTTTAAATTTTGATGTGCTCACATTAATCAACGTGTGGTTTTCATTGTGAGTGTTGGGTCTAAGCAATTTTTGCTTAGTCTAAGGTCACAAAGATTTTCTCTTAGGATTTTGACGGAAGTTTTACATTTCAGGCTTTATGCTTAGGTCTACGATCCATTTTGAGCTAACTTTTTTATATGGTGCAATATATTGTTTATATTAATATACATTAATTAGTATATATTAATGTATTATTTATATATTAATATATTAAGTTTATTTTGATGAATATAAATATCCCAGTTGTTCCAGCCTCATTTATTTGAAAAGACCACTGTTTCTCCACTCAGTTGCCTTTGTACCTTTCTCAAAACTTAGTTGTCTATATACGGGTCTATTTTTGCATCTTATTCTTCTCATTGATCTATTTGTCTATTTTGATGCCAATAGCACACGGCCTTGGTAATGTAACGTCTAAGAAGTTTTGAAAATAGGTGGTGTAAATCTTCCAAGTTTGCTCTTCATTTTCAAAGTTGTTTTGATTACTCTAGGTCCTTTGAATTTTTGTATAAACTTTTGCATCATCTTGTAAATTTCTGCAAAAGACTCTACTGGGATTTTTCCTCAGATGTTGAATCTATAGTTTTATTTGGGGAGAATTCAAATTGTAATAGTATTGAGTACTTTGACCCATAAAACAGCACGTCACTCCTTTTATTTCTTTAATTTCTTCAGTAGTATTTCGTAGTTTGCAGTACACAGGTATTTATCCCAAAGTATTTCATATTTTTGAGGCTATTGTTAGTAGTATTGTTTGTTAAAGTTTGGTTTCTAATTATTCATCATGAGTATATAGAAATACAGTTGATTTTCATATATTAATCTTGTATCATGCAACCTTACTATCATCATTTATTAGTTCCAGTAGCTTTTTTGTAGATTCCATTGAATCTCCATGTAGACAGTTTTGTCATCTGTGCATAAAGACAGTTATACTTCTTTCTTTCCTGTCTGGAACTGAAAAAAAAATTTTTTTTTTTTGCATTATTGCACTGGCTAGAACCTGTAGGACAATGTTAAACAGAAATGATGAGAACAGATGACTTTAGTATAGTTTTCTCCATGTTTCTTAAACTTGGTGTTTGTTGAACTTCTCAAATCTGCTTACAACTCAATCAAATTTGGAAATATTCTGGCCATTAGTTCTTCATTTTTTTTTTGTTTCCCCTTCTCTCTTCTCACCTTTAAGGACTCAAGGAAGTATATATCAGGCCTTTTGATATTGTCCCACAGTCCTTTCATGCTTTTTCACTTACTTATTATTATTATTTTGAGTTTTATTTTCAGGAGTTTGTGCTTCTCTGTCTTCAAGTTCATGAATATTTTCTTCTGCAATGCCTAGCCTTTTTTAAAATTCTATTTAGTGAATTAAAAAAAATTTTGAGAGTAATCTACCCCATGCCTCGGATTTATAGTGTTTTCTGACATGTTGCATAGAAATAGGAACTATTTCTGCTTCTGTGACAGGGCTTGGCACTGTTTCCTCTAACCTTCTGATGTTTATTCCCCTGGTCTTGGGTAGTTTGATTGTTGAGTGTTGTTCTGCTGAATACTCCAGCCATGAGCTTTACGGATTTCAGAATTCTCTCTTAGGGCAGCACTTGGGCATGCTGTGAAGGATTCACCTCGTGGAAGAGACACACTTTATGAACCACCTTTTCTGTGAAGGGCCAGATGGCAAATATTTTAAGTTGTGCAGGCCACATGGTCTCTGTTGCAACTATTCAACTCTGCCATGATAGCCTAAAAGCACTTGCAATGTGTAAATGAATGGACATGGCTATGTTCCAATAAAACTTTATACAGTAAAGCAGGTGGTAGAGGCAAGATTTGGCCTGTGGACCTTAGTTCATTGATGACTGTGATTATAACTGTGACTGTGTGTGTGTGTCTGTGGGCGGCTGGGTGGGTGTACATGTTCTGTATTAATAGTTACTACACCCTAAATGGGATGTGAGACAGCCTTATTCCAAATTCAAAGCAGAAAAAAGAGCCTACAGTTATCAAACTTTTCAGGTCGGTGTACACTGACACTTGCTTTCATTATTTTTGCTCCTGTTTTTGAAATGCTAAGTAGTGAATCGTTTAATGCTGACATTTAAGCTAATTGCTCTTTAATGTACATTTGACATATGAGGCAACATATTGCAATCTAAAAATAATTAAGATAAATCATTTGCTTATATTGCTGTGGCAAAGACAAACCATTTTGCATCTCTCTCCCTCTTTCCTAGGGTTTAAATCAGGGTGTCTTGAAGTCAAAATGGAAATTGGTACTTGCTACCCCCGCTTCGTGGGAGTAGTGGATGGAGGGGCCGCAGCAGCACGATGGGCTGCTCTCTCTGTCATCAGACAGGCTCCCGATGGGCTGCGTTCCAGGCTCTGTGCCTCTGAATTCCTCTGCAGTGGTTGGCAGGCAGCCAGTGTGCCATGAAGGATTAGATTCTGTCTCTCTTCCTCTTACACACACCCCAAGAGGATTTCCTTCTTCAACTTTTAAAAGACTGGCTCCAACCAGCAAATCCAACAAGTGGGCCCATTTGTGCATTGAATATCTTGGGAATTATGCTATACAAATAGGTCACAGTTGAATAACCAGGACGTGCAAATTGATTTTTCTCTTTGGGTGGGGGGAAAACCCTCCTAGTTCTCTCTAGGGAAGATTGTATCACCATATAACAACTGTCACAAGGGCACAGAAATACACTTTTGAGTAGAATGAGTCATCTGTTTCTCTGGGTGCTTCATTTTTAGTTATAAAGTGCCTTGATCATATTTCAAAAGCCTGCTGTATGTTCTTTAAAGAGACCCTTTTCTCCATTTGTGCTGAGCAAGTAAAGACTTCCAGCTCTATTCAGTGTGATTATATATTATGAAACCAAAAGGCTATCAGTTATTCCTATACAAAGGCAGTTTGTTCATTTTTGGTAAATACAGATTTGGGCATGTGCCATTTTTCTATATTGTAATTTTTCATGAAAAGAAGTTAAATTTATGAACAGATTTGTCACATTGAGTTTTTACTTAACACATGTATAAAATATTGTGTGAAGAAAAAAAAAAAACACTAAAACTCAAAGCGGTTTTTCTATCCTCTCGTTCAACAGCAATCATCAACACAGGAGACTTATGAGACCAAATGTGTGAGAGTGGCTCCCACACACGAAAGGGCGTCTCCCACACACATGAAAGGGCGTCTCCCACACATGAAAGGGTGTCTCCCACACACATGAAAGGGTGTCTCCCACACACATGAAAGGGCGTCTCCCACACATGAAAGGGTGTCTCCCACACACATGAAAGGGTGTCTCCCACACATGAAAGGGTGTCTCCCACACATGAAGTGGCAGACATCCGCTAAGTGTCCCCTGATTCAACTCAGTTCTAACGACGTCCACCTGGAGACAGCCTCAGATCCCACCAAGTGAAGGCTCTGTCCCACAAGACCGCCCCGACTTCAGAGGCCAGTCAGCAAGCACAGGTGGTTTTACTTGTACTTCTGAGCCCCCAGGCCCCCACCCCAGCTATAAATCAGAGTTCCCACGACCCCCTCCTCCGGGGCAATTAATTTGCTAGGGCAGCTCACAGAACACAGGGAAATGCTTTACGTTTCCTGGTTACTATAAAGGATATTACAAAGAATACAGACGAAGAGACGCATAGAACGCGGTGTGGGGAAAGGGGCCAGAGCTGTCATACCCCCCACCCACACTGACCTGTTACCTCCAGGAATCTCTGTGTTATTCTGGGAGCTCCCTGAACCCTGTCCTTTTGGTGGTTTTGTGGAGACTTCATTGGTAGGCCCGACGGATTAAATCATTGGCCGTTGGGGATCTACCTTCGGCCCCTCTCCCCTCCCTGGAGGTTGGGGGGTGGGGCTGAAAGTTCTCCCATCTCATCAGGCCGTGGTCTTGCTGGTGACCAGCCCCATCCTGAAGCTACCTGGGGGCTGCCAGTCCTCACATCACTTTAGAGATTCTAAGACTTTTAGGAGTTGCATGTCAGAAAATGGGATTAAAGAGGAAATATATATCGTGGGTGTCTTTGCTACAAAGTGAGCTCTGTGATAGCTGGGATGGTGTATATCTTTCTGGCCATTGTATTTTTACGGCTAGATGTATCCAACACATAGTTTATATCATTAAATATTTGTGAAGTAAGTAAATGAATGGAAATAATTGACCTTGCAGGCTGCAGTGACTGAGTAACTATTGAAATGAACAAAGGTGGATATATTTACCGAAAATAGTAATTTCATTTTTACAGTGTTTAATGATGGGCGTCACCTCTGTTGAGTAGAGTTTAACTCTGCAGTTTAATTTTTTAAGAAGGTCTATGGAGGTAAGACAATGAATAAAGAACATTAAAGAAAATAGAGCTATGTCTATGAACAACTTGGGGAAAATTACAATAATGGGGTGGTTGGTGAAGGAGGAAATGCATGTGATTGGCTGAGATAAAGCAGCCTCTTTTATTTAAGGCTGCTTGCCTTTTCTTGCTCTCTTTTCTAAAAACAATGTCAAGACTCCCAGCTCAAAATACTAATTTGCATTTGGTTTGGAAAAATATTTCTATATTTTAAATACATGAATTTCTACAGTAAGAACCATTAAAACATATAGAAATTACAGGCAGATCAGTATTAAGCTTTTGCCACACAGTAACTTTTTAACAGATATACAGACAAATCAGTGCCACCAAATTTTAGGGGAGGAATTTAGTAAACTTTGTTCTCAAGAAATGGGAGCCGTCATTCAGAAGATATTCTGTCAGTTCTCAATTTCCAAATGCTTGTGACTTTTAGTCCTTTTTGTGGGTGTTACTAGTTTCTATCTTTATTGAACTGTGGTTAGAAAACACAGTTTGTGTTACAATGGTTCCTTGCAATTTGTTTTATGGACCAATTTTTGTAAATGTGTCTGAAATGAATGCATACTCTTCAGTTGTTAGATGAAGGAATCTATGTCCATTAGCTATCTTCCATATAGTTGCTGATATTTTGTTTATACTTTCACAGAGAGTGGTGTATTAAAAATCTCCCACTATAAAGGCAAATTTGCCCCTTATGGTAGTTTTTGTTTGTTTTTTGTTTTTTGTTTTTTTAGCTAAACTATTAGCTGCGTAAATTAGGGAAGCTATCGGCTACCGGTTGATTGAAGTCTCCAGCAGCTGTGATGTGGGGCCAGCATACACTGCCTCGAGAGGGCTGATTGCACATGTCTGTTCCCAACTCTGTGTCTAGAGATTTCACGGCGGAAGCTGGAAATTGCCCCTGGTGGTAGCATGTACACCATGGAAATTAGCAAGTGCCACACATCAAGGCTATTTCCCTCTACCCTTCAGAACACCAATTTACCAGCACACCAGTGCTTCTGTCCTAATAAAGAGATCCTCTTTTTCTCTGAAAATGCTTTTTGTCTTATAAAATACTTTGATATAAAAATAGTTAGACAAGATTTCTTCTGATTATTTGCTTGAGTTGAGAGCATGTTTCTCCAGGAAGTATTTGATTTGCTTCTGCCAGATATCTGGATGCACTATCAAGCAGGATTACTGTTTAAATTTAAAATATCAGTTGATTACCAGAAGTGGTAAAATGAGACAGATGGGAACCAACTAGCAAAGCTGCATATGCATCTCCTGTGACCCAGCAGTCTCTCTTGAAAGTGGAAGAGATAGAGAGGCACACATACGCTTACCGAGGTCATGGCTGCCGAGATCACAATAGCCCTGCACCGAAAGCTGGCCAAGACCCAGCAACAAGGAGAGCAGTCGGAGAAATGATGGTACACCTACTCATAGAAAACTGTGTAGCAATGAGAATGAAAGAGCATCTACTACACACGGGAATTTGGATGAATTAAACAAATGTTGAGAAAGAAGCCAGATGCAAGAGTAAACATTGCACGATTTCATTGAGATCAAGTTCTTAAACTAGCAAAAATAAAACCTTTGTTGTGCAAAATCAGGATGGTGGTTCCCCTTTAAGGAGTAGAGTAGTTAGAAGGGGCTACCCAAAGGGCTTCCAGTGTGTTGCTGATGTTTGTTTATTGATATTGGCATATTCAGTTTGTGAAAATTTATCAACTTGTTCACTATTATTTTGTCCCCTTTCTGTATATGTGTGTTGTTCAATCAAAAATGAAATTAACTTGTGGTCTTTGGGGATTCAATATTAATAATACTTCACGCTCCAAGCCCACATAAATTCTCAGACCCATCTGAATTCTCTGGCTGTGTACTTTGAGGGAGATATTCTTTCTTTCCTCTCCTCTTGGAACCAAGGTGGGATAATATAGGTTTACTGTTGTCTAGTTTTACCAAGTGGCATTCTATCCATTACCTGTCTCACCCTGTCATTAATGCTATAGCTTTCTTGAGTCCTGGTTTTATGCAGGGATCTTAGACCTTGTACAGACATAAAACCAAAATTCAAAGTCACCTGAAATTGGTAGACACACCCAGGTCGACTATTGGCTTAAATGCTGTTTATCTCCCAGGACTCTTGCTTTTAACTTTTTTCTGATCTTGAAAGATTTTTTAATTTTTTAATTTTCCTTATTGTTTTTTCAAGTTCAATCATTCATTCATAAGAGTGGTGTTAATATTTCATCTACTGCCCTTACGTGTTTTATGACAGGAAGTTTTAGACCTCTTGCTGCAATACTGTGAGGTACAGAAGTCTTCCCCCAAAGTTCTTTCTCTCTATAATTTTAGTGGAGGAAGGAAGAAAAAGTGAGAAAGTGAGTCATAATCATTCAGTTTTGCTCATTACTATCTATTCAGTTGGTACAAATTCCAGTGATGGTAGAGGTTGATAATACAGGAAGCTGGAAGATAAGAATTTAGTTCAAAGAATGTGGTAAACTTTTGAACTGGTAAAATCCTTTTGATCTGTGTTCTAATGGTCAGTTATCTCATCTGCAAAATGGGAGTGGGGCTAGACTAGTTATTTCCTAACTTTGTCTTTCATGTTCAAAATTAGCAAAGTGATTTTAACAATAATCTTAGGATCCCATTGAATTTTATCTCCTTTACCTAATAATTAACTAATAATCAAATTAATAATTAAATTGTTTAAGTTATAAACTAATAATTAAATTGATCGAGTCATAAATGTTCTCTTATTTGTTCATGTGAAGTAATATATTCTATTATTATAATTTAGCATTTTATAGTACTTAAAACCATTACTTTGCAGTGTCTGTAAAAAGATACTGTTTTTTACTTTGGGAGATGGTGGTGATATAATTTGAGCTAAAATTTAACTATCATCACAGTAGCCTAGACTGTATTACCAGATTTATGTTTCTCATTTACAAATTGTAAGCACGTTTTCCAGTGTGTGTATGTGTGTTCCTGTTTACCAAGCTGATACATGAATGATTAACAAGGACTACAGTAATACAGTCAGAGAACAATGAAATATCTTAGGAATTTAAGTAAAAATAATTTTTAAACTACTAAAGTTATAAAAGGTATATAGTGAAAGACTCAAATAAAAATAATTAATAAACCCAATTTTTAGAAACTCAGTAACTACCTCTTTTCCTGCACAAAACAAACATTCCAGTCACAGATCTAGGGGCTTAAATTCCATGATTTTGCTGTTATTTCTATGAGAGAGTGAGTCATGAAATTTCTGTTTCCATCATACTTAAACTCAGGATTTTGTGCTGTTTTATGAAGCTTGCATACTTCTATAATGTTTTGTTTTACCTCCTTTTCCCTCACTGTTTACCTTGACTAGTGTGTAAAGCTTTTTAATTTATGGCCATGTAATCAAGTTCATTTTAAGGCTGAGGCAGGTATCAAGTTGCTAGAAATATTATTTTCAAGTGCTTTATAGCAGCGATCTAATCATTACCTTTGTTATGGCATTAAAAAAATAACATGTAGTAAGAATCCAAGCATGGAGGCATGAGAAGAAGAGCTCTGGGTCCTTACCAGGTGGAAGTAGATGAAATTGCAGCTCAGAATGGTTGAACACTGTCATTGCTATATAATTCTTCCTGACGCTGTCTACAGAACTCTGGGCAACGTTTTTCGTGAGCTTTGGTCTTGTCTACTCTAAGTGAGGCTACTGCCCAGAGGACGGGTCTGAGGCATAAACATGGTGATCGATTTCATTGCCTTCAAACCAAGGCATTATAAATCTATATTGCCTTATAATCATTATGCATTTGGTAAAGTATTGTGGACTCTCACTTGCATTTTCACTTTAATCCCTGCGGTATTAGTTTCATCTGGAAATGAGGTTCGTGTGGATCAGGAGATAAAGACATGTGAGAATATTGGCAACGCAGGGGTTAGGATGACACACACACACACACACACACACACACAATCTAGGGCAGTGAAAAAGTCACCTCTTAGAAAAACAATTAATAGAATCTGGGAGATTTTACACCCAGTTTAGAAATGGCTTGGCTGGTCATTTAGACATTTGCTTTCTTCATTATTATCACCACCTCCTCCTCCTTCTCATTCACAGATAAAAATGATAAAATACACTCCTGCATAAAGGAAGTTTCTAAAATGCGTACAAAGGAATAAAAATGTTTTCTAGAACTTGCTTATGCAGGGAGTTGCTAGAGGCTGCGCTGTCCTCCTGGTGCCTGAGGAAATCTCTGCCTGTCATCTGGCGATGGTCTATGGTAACAGTCTGACACATGGGCTCTGAAATGCTTACAGATGAGTAGTAAGATTTGCTCATATTATAAAAAACTAAAGTCAAAATAGAAATTCAGTAAGTGCAAATGGGTCAATATTTGAAAAAAGATTATACACACACACACACACCAAAATGAAGCAAGCTGTAATCTGTTTGGCAAATGTATTGAACTGCATGTGTTTCCCATACATTAGCAAGTCTGAAACAATACTTCTGTGTTAAACTAAAAGATGGACATCGGGCAAGCAGGCTGCTGTTGGGAGCCTCCCAAGCTGTTGGGAGTGTTGATAGAATCGGGGGCTGGTGGGCATCTCTGCAGAAGGAGAGCAGGGCCTGTGAAGGGGGTGGTGGCAACCGTGGAGAAGGGCTGCTGTTGGGATGGAGGCCAGCTGCACACAGGGTGAGGTCGAGAGAATGCTGCTCAGGCTGAGGGAGTTTAGCTTGTGATGTCACAGCTGGCGTGGGCATCACAGGTTCCCAGTTTCATGCCTTTGATAAATAATGGCTCGGTGGTTAGTACCCAGCCAGAGAAATTCGAAATAAACACTGTTTTGCTGCCTGTGACACTTCTTAAGATGACCACCGAAAGCACGCTTTTATGTCTCATTCAGCCAGTACATTGCCTACTAATATGCCTTGTATGAGTCACTGAGAAATAACTCAAATGGCTTGCAGAATGGAGATCTAGGAGTCTTGAATATGTCCTATTGACATTCCTAATAGTTTCATGCCAAATACTATATATTAACATAACAAAGCACAAAACACATTGGGTTGGAAATGATAGTTGCTTATTTCAACTTGTTCATATGTCATTATATGGAGTACTGATTGAATATACAGAATTTTGATTAGCCCCTTTCATATTTATCAGTAATATCTTGAACTTCTATTACCCTTCAAACAAAGATTGTGTTTTAAAAAAGATAATCAAAGAAAGAATAATATAAATGTGAAATGGGTTTTATGGCTTGTTTACCCTTAACCTAAGTGTCGCATAGGTAGAAACATAGCATTTGGAGTCAGAAAAAGCCAAGTTTGAATTTCAGCACTACCATTTTATAATAAAAATGAAAATAAAATTGAGTTAATATTTATTGAATGCTTACTGTATGCAAGGCAGTATGTATAGGGCATTATCTACTGTCATTATCTATGTTATCTATATTATCTATAATCTTATTGTATTATTATATAATCTATAATCTTATTGTAACTCTAAGATGTAAGTGATTAGAAAATGCATCTGTTCCCATAGCTCCAGCTCCCATCTCCTCAAAGAATTCCCTGTTTGCATCTCTGGGCTCTATCCCTTTCCCAAGCTCCAAGCCTATATCTTGGCTTGACTGACAATGCTTCACCATTCCGTCAAACACAGTATGTCTGATATTGAATTATCACCACCCCAACGCCCCCCAAATTAGTTTTCCTATGCCTCAGATATTCTTACTTCTATGAAGTGTGACTTATTTGTGTAAAATGTTACCCATCCCCTAGATAGGATTTCTTCCTTTCCCTCTCCCTACATATTCATTCAGTCGTTAAGTTTGCAATATTTCTTATCTTGATCCTCGCTTTTCTATTCCTGCAGCTAGGATACTTAATAACCACTGCCATAACTGGTCCCTCTTTAGATTCTTGGCCATGAAAATCAGTGAAACCCTTCATCCTGCCTGGATATAATGCTACATTTAGTCCGCTCATCTCTCCCTCCTCCTATTTCACACCTTCTTTCTTCTCAAACCTCACTCATGTGGGTGTCCTTACCACCCACATGCTATGGTCTGAGTGTTTGTGCCCCCAGAAAATTCCCATGTTCAAACTTAATCTTCACTGCCATAGTGTTAAGAGGTGGGGCTGTTAGGAGATAATTAGGTAGCTTATTAATAGGATTAGTGCCCTTATAAAAGAGGCCCAAGGGAGCCAGTTTCCCTTTTCCACCATGTGAGGATGCAGTGAGGAGGTGCCATCTATGAATCAGAGATTGAGCTCTTTAAATGCCGTGATCTTGGACTTCCCAGTCATTAGAACTGTGAGAAGTAAGTTTCCATAGTTTATAAGCCAGTCTATGGTATTTTGTTATAGTAGCCCAAATGGACTAAGACATGACATCATGGGGAAAACAGGAGCAGTCATAAGAGAACATCAGCTGCCACCCTGTGTTGCTCCATTATCATCTGTAGTGTATATGGTGACTGTCTATTCTACTCCACTTCTTATCTAAAACCAATATGGTTGTTCCTGTGGTAGGCAGAGAGGTCTCCCTTGAAACCCCCATGCCCTGATCCATGGAACCTGTGGCTACATTGTTACATGGCAAAAAATGATCTTACACATGTAATGAAGGTTACAGATGAAAATAGGGAGATTATCCTGGACCATCCAGCTGGGCTCAATTTAATCACATGAGCTTTTAGAGCAGAAAACTTTCTCTGCCTGAAAACAGAGAGATGCAGCGGAGGTCAGCAAGATTCAATGAAGGACTTGCCGTGCTATTGTTGGTTATCACCGAGGGAGCAATGTGATAAGGAATGTGGGCGATCTTAAAGGCTGAGGGAGTCTCTTTGCTGTCATCCAGCAAGGAAGCAGGGACCTCAGTCCTACAAACACAAGGAACTGATCTTCCAACAACCCGAGAGAGTTTGCAAGTGGATTCTTCCCTGGAGCTTCACATAAGAGCTCAGACTGCTCAACACCTTGCTTTTGGCCTTGTGGCATCCTGAGGAGAGGGATCAGCCAAGTCCTCTCAATCCCTACAGAGCTTCAGAAACCTTGAGATCATCAATTTGTGTTTCAAGCTGTCAAGTTTGTGGTCATTTGTTATGGTAGCTGTACAGAGGGAAAATAGATCTCTCTTCTGTTTGTTTACTCAAGGACATTGAACCCCCGTAATTGTCTCCTCTCTCATGCATCATCAGCTTTTCTTCTCTGCTGGGTCATTCTTTATCAGCACATGAAATATTATTTCTTGCATCTTAAAATGTGCAAGCAAATCTCTCTAGACTGCGTTCCCCTCTACATCATCCTTGAACAGTTAAAGCTCCTTGAAGGAGTTGCCAGTAATGTCTCCCCTTCTCTTTCCAGTTTTCTCTTCCCACTCCAATCGACCATTTAACACCCCACAGGGGCACCCTTAACAATCTTCTTGAAAGAGCCATCAGTGACCTCTACATTGCTAAATCCAAATGTTCAACTCTAAGTCCTCATCTTACTTGACCTATTTCCAACATTTGACATAATTGATTCCTCCTTCCTCCTTGTAACGCTTTTTCATTCAGCCTCCAGAACTCCACAATTCAACTGTCTTCCCCATTCACCACCTCTCCTTCTCAATTTGTTTTGTTTTGTTTTTCCTCATTTTCCTGGATTCTTAACATTATATTGTCACAGAATTTGGTCCTGAGACCACTCACTTCTTTGATGTCCTCAGCTAGTCTTTAAATACCATCCATATAGTCAACTCCAAAATTTGTTTCTCCAGCCTGGACCTCTACTCTGAACTTGTCTGTCTCAATGCTTACTTACCTTTACGTTTGGTTGCCTGACATTCATCTCAAGTGTAACAAGTCCAAAATCCAACTCTTACTTTTCTCCCCAAAACCCGCTTCTCACACCATCTTTTTCTACCTGAGTGAATTATAATTCAATCTGCATGCAGGACAAAATGACCTTGGAGCCATCTGCATAGGACATCTCTTGTGTTTCACTTCCTATCCCTTTAGTCCATCATTTGCTCTAACCACTGTTGCTGCAATGAGCGTTATACAGGTTCTCTGCAGCAATTTGGCCTCACTGCACTGTGTATATCTCACTTTCTTCCTTGGAACCTTTCTGACACCAGAGCCTGGGCTATTTGCACTCAAGTTATGTCTAACTGGGGAGATGGAATCAGTAGCTAAAGATCTGCTTTCTGTGCTTCAGGTGCTGGACACAGGGCTCCTCCAAGATCTCAGCTGTCAAGGCCTGACTGGCATCAGTTGTAACCAGTTGAAAACTGCATCCCTGTGTCAGCTTTTTCTTTGTGCCTGTTTTCCTTTCTCTACTCTTCCTTACCAGTTTCCTAGGATTAATTCCCCAAATAAGGCACATGCATACAGCTTTCTGTTTGGTACCAGAAGTGACTTAGAATTCAGATCCTCAGGATGAGAATCAGGAGCTGGATCATTCACAGGCCAGACAGCGATCAGACCACCACTGCTGTCGGCAGGTCAGGGAAGCCCTTCCATGCAGGAGCAGCACAGTTACTAATCTCGGTGAAAACCACAGGCTCAGGCTGGCCAACTGTCACATCAAGGAGTGCTGGGAAAGCAAAAGTTCCCAGGGAAGTGTTTATAGAAACTTTCATATCCAGTGGTGCCAGAAAAATCCATGATGAGCCCCTCAAGGAGTGTTACAGCATAGCCTACTAGAGGTCTGGAACAAGACCATGTATTCTGCATCACAGAAATGCTACTGTTGGAAGGGTAGCTATTCAGGTCCTACTAGAGACTGAACACTTGATCATGGGACTTCATGACTGGGGTGACGTCCATGGTAAGCTGGATATTATCAGTCCAGGTGGATGCAGCAGCAATGTCTCTTAGGATGGAAATGGTACATTTCCGATAAGCCCCAAGCAGGCTCAGAAGCCACAGGTGAGGCACATTTAGTATGTGACTCAGAATCCTTTGTTCTCTATGTTATAACTCCTTTGTTATAGCTATGGTCTCATGGGGCTCCCTATGACAAATCGACAGAGGAAGAACAAAATGAGGCCTGGGTCCCAGGTGGATCAGCTCAATATGTTGGTGCTAGCCATAAGTGGACTGCGGCCGTACTGCCGCTCACTTACAGACGGCCTTACAGAACCGCAATGAAGGAAGATTCTCCCAGTGGACAAAACTGCAAGCAGCATACTGGAATGCTAGTATTATACGGAGCTTTAGGGTAAAAATGGGCTTCAGGGCAGTGGTAAATAGCTTGGTCAGTTGATCAAGGGCTTAGAAGGAGCAAAATTAGAAAACTAGAAATAAGGAAATCTGAGAAAGAGTCATATCGATCCATAAATGGGAGTGGGCACAAAATGTGTCCGTCTTTGTGTCTTAAGATAATTCCCATCAGAGAGAATCAACACAGAAAAGCCTTGAATAGCCCACTGGGCATCATGACTGATCATGCAGGCAAGCCAGCCGCAGGCCTTGACTACCCCATTCTCATGCAATTGGACTATGGGCTGTGTGGCCATAGTGGCGGGAAGGGGGACTATGCATGGCCCCAGGCTGACCTAGCTGCTGCCACTACTCAGTGCCCAACCTGCCAGCAACAGATGCTAATGCTGCAAACCCTGTGAGGGGCTCAACCAGCCACTTGTTTGAAGTATGATCATCGAACCCTCTACTCTGGCAGGGATAATCATTCTTCTTTACCAGAAATGATGGAAACTCTGGGTTTGGGTTTTCCTTGTTTGCCTGCAGTGTCTCTCCAAGAGCCACCATCTTAGGGTGGCATTTCAGAATGCCTGGTTTACCAGCATTGGTTTTTGCAACAGTGCTTCAGATCTGAGGACCCCCATCTGCTTTTGGTTTTTTTCGTGTGAAGAAATGCAACAGTGGGTATATAACCTTGAGGTCCCCTGGATCATGTACAAACACAACCCAGGAGCACCTGGCCTCAAAGAAGGAGAAGGAAATGACTTATTAAAGACTTATGTAAAGTACCAGTTTACTTCACATACTTTACAGGATTGGGTTGCTGTCTTCAGAGTGAAGTTGTATTTACTGAAGCAATGATCAATATATGGTCCTTTGTCTAACAGAATACACAGGTTCAGGAAACAAGGAATGGAAGTAAGATTGGCTCCATCACTCCCAGTGACTCATTTGCAGAATTAGTACTTCTTGTTTTTGTCAACTTATTGCTCTACCGGATTGGAGGTCCTGGTTCCTAGGGTAAGGGTGGGGATGCATTTCTGGATGATATGATAAGAATACCACTGAACTTGAAACCATGATCACTGCCAGGTCATTTTGAATAGTTCATGACAGTGGATCATCAGACAAAGATGGGAGTTTTGTGTTTGTTACCATAGAGAGTCAGAGTTGCTGCTACATAACAAAGGCAGGAAGATACATGTCTGGAAGCCAGGAAATTCAGTGAGATGTCTCCATACTTCCATGGCCTCAATGGAAGTGCCCAACAATGGTAAGGCAACTAAATACTCTGATTCTTAGAGATGAAGACCTGGGTTACTTCACCAGGTCATCAGCCTAGACCTGCTGAAGCGGTAGCCAAGAATGAGGATATTGAGAATGAGTCCTGGAGGAGGGATCAGTTGAAGAAGTGGGTTGGAAGCTTCTTCCACTCTTCCTCCTATATTCTTCCTGTATTAAGTTTGTGGAAGAGACTGTGGTCAGCTCATGCCCTGAAGGTTCTTGGCAGACAAATTTTAATGGAAAGCCTGAGTGGGTCTGGGGAGTGCAAGGAGAGGATTGTGTCTGGCCATTCTTGTGCCCTCACGTTCTCTTGGCCCATGGTTCACTCCAGTCATTTGTGTAGCAACCACCTTTGTATAGGGAGAAACTGACAGCTCCTTCTCTTGGGCACACTCTTTGTCCTGGGTAGCATCTAATAGCAAATGAATAAATAGGTCTGTGTGTGTGCAACGGGAGTTGAGGAGGCAGGTGACTGGAGGGACAGTGGAGAGAAAACTTGTCATCATCACGTTTCCTGATGTGCATAGAAAATTCAGGGTGATAAACCAGGTCATATAAGCAATTTTGACTTTCAAATAGTCAATAATAAAAAGAAAAATATTTGTCAAAACAGATTTTGTTTTTTGCCCATTCTAAGATATTAGCAGGAAGAAATAGCCTAAAACATTTTTCTAGAGATATTATACCCATAGAGTATTTTGTCTGTCTTTTTAGGGGTCAAATTTGTTTGGCAGGGAGTTCATATATTTAGAACTATTCTCTTGGCCTTTTGAGCACTACTGTGACAGAATTTGCTTCTCAAAGCAAAAAAAATGTCAGTGTCTTCTTTTGCCTAAAAACTCAGCAATTGATTCATTTTAGGATGAATTATTCTTGAAAGAAATGGTAATTCCAAAGGTAGCTGGGGACATTTTGCCCCTTAAAATATAGATAAAATTGACATAATTCCTCCTTTCCAGAGAAAATTGAAAGGGCAAGGCCATCTCTAAGATTTCTGAAAATTCCTTTGGTTATATATTCTCGTATTCCCTCCACTTCTCATTCTGTCTCCACTAAATGACTTCATTCAGGATTGTTTCACTGTTGTGCCCTTTGGTTTTGAGGTTCCTGCTGACCCAAACATGGAGCTCAGCATTTTTCTTTAATCTATATCCAAACTCTTTTCAATATATGTGTGTGTAGAAGATCTTATTGAAGGCTGAGTATACTGCTACAGCAATTAAAAAGCTAAAAGTTCTATCCTAGGCGTTCCTCTAGAAGTCTCCTGTTTGATTTTCTATCCCGGGCTAATGTTACATGGCTTGTGTTCCTATGGTAATACTGTGTGACTTTCCTCTCCTCCTGCTCACACCCTTCCATCTCTCTGACTTCTAATTCTTTATTTTGATGCAAAGCATGTTGATTATCTAATATGTTAAACATCTGATGAAAAATTGGTTATTTTACCTAATTTACAAAGAGATTACAAAGTAAACATAAGACATGCAAAAGAAAGATGGAAGGTGTTTGTGTGTGTGTGTGTGTGTGTGTGTGTATGTGTATGTGTGTGTGGAGAGAGAGAGAGAGAGATTAAAGACAAAAACAGTAGAAGGCCTCCAGTATTAGCATGGAAACCAAATCAAAAACAAATCCAGAAATTTTTTTAAATGTTGAAAGCTGCATATGAGAATAAGATAAATACTCATTAAAATTTTATTTTCGACTATTTAACTTCAAATATTCAACTTGGTTGATTAAAAAAACCAGAATTACATCACTGAATTGATCAAATTAACCATTTTCCCTAGTGTGATGCTCACAAAGTCTTATTACCCAGTTCGGGGACCTGTTTCAAAGATGAGGTGGCAAAGAGGATAATCCAGGTAGTAATATCAAACTTCTTACCAACTAACCTAGTCAGTTTAGGTGAAAGAAGCATTTTCTTCAATTATCCAGAGAATGATCTTTTCCATTTTCTTGCATGGGTATGCAGAGTTTGAAGAATTTTGACTTTTAGATAGATATTATAAAGTAAAGTTTACTTTAAGTAAGCTTATATATTGTGTAGTCAAATGTTACTAGTGGACAGAACTGAGAGCCAGAACTCGCTTCCAGTCCCAGCTCGGACACCTATACGCTGAGCTGTGAAGCAAGCTGTTTATGTAAACCTGTTTCTTCTTCTGTAACATGAGGATAATAAAAAAAGCTATACCCCACAGAATTGTGAAAATAAACAAGTAATGCATGAAAACCCCTCAGCAGAGTGGCTGGAACTTATTTTAACTAAAAAATTGCCCCATTTATGTACGCCACAGCTGAACTCAAGAAAAACAATGATCACTGAATTTGTACTATGAATTCATGTCCCCAGAAATATAACTTAATAAACTACGTAAATACCAGTCTTTGAAATTATGTCAACAGAGACTAAATTCAAATATTTAGACATTTATTCTATTTTCAAAAGGCATAAACACTCACAATGTTATCATAATAATTTCTCCATTTATTTTTCTTTTTATTCAAAATGATTAGCTAGCTTATATGCATATTTTAAAGTAGCTGAATAGCTCAGGAAAAACAAAAATTTGCATAACAAACCGAATTGTGCACCTTTAAAAGCAACTGTACAAAAAAGTATTTATCAGAAAAAAGTTTGTTTAAATGCACTAAATGTTCTTTGGCTCCTTTATTGGACATTAAAAATTTTATTTTTGAAAATACAATTATTTTACCATTATGTATAAGAAATGAAGTGTATCTTTTGTTCTGATTTTTATTCACACTTTTAACATATATAAAAAGAATTAGCTGCTTTTAATTCTTAGAGGTACAATGTTTGAAGAAATGTTTGTTACACTGGCAACTGAAGATGTTTAGAGATTTTATATGTATCAAATTTAGAGAAATTATAGATCTAAGTGAAGTGAATGATCAAACTTTTAAAATGAACAAATAAAAGTAGGCCAAGGATGAATGGAACAAAATGTATTAGAAATGTATTACCACCAGATCCCTAGATAATATGCGAATGTAGGATATATTTGATTGTATAATTCTAAACATAAATTACATTAAATTATCTTAATCATTTATCTCCTAGAATTTTGCAGGCAATTTAAAAATATTGAATTATTTACACTATACTCCCTAAAGCAGAGATAAATTAATGGTCAAACTTTGGGAAACTAATTTTGTTCCGCAGCTGATGATCTCATATAAATAATAGTTTATAAGTGTGTCAGTTTAGAGGGTCTGCCTTTGTAATCTATTAAATAACATATTTTAGAAAAATGTAAATGGAGATTATGGTTGCATATTATAAAGTTTCCTGACAAACACTAAGAATGTATAATAAAAATCATTTCCAGCGAATTCAAATATTATTTCCTTGAAGAACTGAATCCTTATGATAAAATTAGCACCTCCTTCTCTTTCTCTTCCTCCCTCTCTTTTTTTCTTTCCTACCTTTCTTTTCCTATGTTAGGTCTCCTTCCAAAAAGATTCAAGTCATTTGTTCTATACTGAATGCTCTTGGAAAAAGTGAACTTTTGCTATCTGTTGTGTTAGATAGCCATTATTTGCTAAAATAATTGGAAGGACTTTATATTGCAAACAATTGATAAACACTGGTTTACCCCATCAACGAAAAAAACAATCAAAACTATTGTTCGAATAAATGAATTTTATTGTAATCATTAGTGTACTTGTTTGCTAATAACACTAATTGATGCGAAGTCACTCAATTCCTCACTACAATGAAATACTGAAGAAATAAAATGTCCTGGGAAGACGTGTCTGGATAAATATTATAAAGCAGGGGGAAAGAACAGGTTGGGGCACTAGCAAAGCCTAGGTTCTCACCTTGAGCGTGATGTTCTCCCACTGAATGACCTTGAGCAAGTCATCTACCTTGTCTGGGCTCCAGGTTCATGATCTGTTAAGTATGGAGGTAGGAATTCATTTACAAGCTGTAAAGATGTCATATACAGTCAGCCTAACTACGGAAAGGAGGCTTCACTCTGGCATGTGAAACCTAAAGTAACTCATTGGGCTATGTCCTGTAAGAACTGCTAACGAGGAGCCAAAGCGTCCAAAGTTCCACCTCAAAACTCTGTTCTTGCAGCCTCTTACTTCACGCGTTAATGAAAGGCACTAGGCTAAAGGAAGAGATTCAAGGAAGCAGCAAATGAGAAAATGGTAGCACAAGGAGCATGGTTAACCTGTCAACTGAATAACTTACTGTTGGACAATTGGAAATGTGCTGTCCACTGTAGCTAATTGCATTCTAATTGGTTGTAGTTAGAATTCTTTTACTTAAAAAAATCTTCTTCCAAGTTGATTTGTAAGAACTGTGTATTAGGACATGGAAAAAGGATATTATGTGCCTTATATATTTTTTGTTTTAAAATCCATTGTATGTAAGGATTATTTGTGGATAATTTTTTCTTATTTATTTGTATTATATTAATTCATCTGTAATACATTACTTCATTAAATCCTTTCAGAGGAAGCATGAGACCTTTTGTGTGTTTGAGAAAATACATTTTTCTGTGTAAAGGCATGTAAGTAAATTAAAAATTAGTAACATAAACTAAGTGGAAAAGTGAATCAAATACAGGATTTGTGATTTCAGAGCATACACTTAGGAATCTATGTTTTGTTGCTTAATGAGTATTAAAACATAAATTATAAGTACATTGTGGTTTCAGAATAACACTGTATTTGACTTGATGGCGTAGTAATCTGTTCACATAACAGCGTATAGTGTAGTGCTTGACATGTAGCTGGTGAATGAATGAATGACTGAAAAATGAATGAATGATAGGAAGTCCATTTTATATCAAAGTCATCCTAGTAACTAATGACTGATCATAAAATGTCAAATTCCCCATTACAGTGCAATGATTACAAACCATTTTACCACCATAGATCCCGAGATTTGAAAAAGTTGGTCTACTAAACATGATATATGTACTTGATAGCAATTTCTTTTTCTTATTCTGAATAAAAATGACATGGAATAATAGTACTGACAGAGTGATCACACAATAGCTTCATATTTCTCCTATTAAGGTAACAGTACAGTGTGGTTAAGGACATGGATTTGTAGCAAAGAGTCATGGGCTCTTAACCTGATTCCCTTGGTCAGAACCCCAGTTCATTAGCTGTGTGGCTTTATATATAAGTTCTTACAAACTGCTCTGTATCTCAATTTCCCCATCCTAACAGGAGGATAATAATTGTGCCAAACTCATAATTTTTTTAATGAATCCAGGAAAAGCACCTAGAACAGTGCCTAGGACATAGTAAGCACTCAAAAAACGTTGGTGATTCCACGCTAGGAGTGCTAACATGGATTAAAATACGTTGGTGATCCCACGCTAGGAGTGCTAACATGGATTAAAAAACGT
>NC_045436.1:2994148-2994243 GCF_002776525.5 Piliocolobus tephrosceles | reverse complement strand
AAAAACGTTGGTGATCCCACGCTAGGAGTGCTAACATGGATTAAAAAGCGTTGGTGATCCCACGCTAGGAGTGCTAACATGGATTAAAAAACGTT
>NC_045436.1:2978879-2989148 GCF_002776525.5 Piliocolobus tephrosceles | reverse complement strand
AGCCTTAAGGTCTTTGGAGTAAATGAACCACATGAAACTACTAAATAAATCAAAATGACAACACAGCTTTATGAAGTATTTTTATGGTTATCTAGTTCATTTTGTCCAAGTTATATATGAGTTTGGAGGCAGATCTGTAAACCCCTCCCCACCCCCATTTTTTTCAAAACAAGAATTTTTTCCTTATAGAAGTAGTACATGTTCATGGTAAAATCAAACAAAGAAACAAGAATAAATCGAATGAGTCAGAGGAAGAGAGATGAAAAGTAAAATCCTTCTTCCAGCCTCATTCTCCAGAGCAGTGGTTCTCAACTGGGGAGGATTTTGCCTCCTAGGGGACGTTTGGCAATGTCTGGAGACATCTGGTCATCTGCGGGGAACTTCCTCTACTGCGTCTAGTGAACAGCCAGGGTTGCTGCAAAAGAGCCCACCACACGCAGGACAATCCCCCACAGCAAAGCATTATCTGGACCAGAGTGATCTTAGTGCCTCTACTGCGGACCCCTGGCCCAAAGTGACTACGATGGTTTGCATATTCTTCCAGGAACTTTAAAATATGTATGTGTAGCTTTTCCACATCTTTTTTTTTTTTTTTTTTTTTTGCACACAGGTGGACTTTTTATCTTCTCTAATTGGAAATTGGCTTTTTTCACTTAATGCTTCAATGTCTTGGTTATTTTTGGTTATTTTTTACATATTGATACATCCAATTTACTTAATTATTATTATTATTATTTTAGAGACAGGGTCTCACTTTGTGACTCAGGATGGAGCGCTCCTAGCTCACTGCAGCCTTGAACTCCTGGCCTGAAGTGATCCTTCCCCTTGTCTCAGCTTCCCAAAGTGTTGGGATTACGGGTGTGAGCCACTGTGCCTGGCCATAGCCTAATCGTTTTTAACTGTTGATTACTTTTCAGTTGGCTCATATATCATAACATATGTAGCTCTCAAAGATAGCGAATTTTGTTGTCTCTGACTTCTCACTGTGATAACCAAGCCTGCTGGGAAGGGGTTACTGGAAGAGAAACTGCTCAAAGGGTTGGATTCTTCCTTGGCACTTTTGTTTTTGTTTTTGCTGCTTTACTTTTGCTCAAAATCTGACTTAGAGGCTAAATTCTGTTTCTTTCTTACAAATCCCAGTTCCCTCTGGATTGTATCACTCAGGAGCCTGGGAAGAGGAGGGAGGAGTGGGGTTTACTGTGCCGTGCCACCGTGGAGTGTATCCTGCAGACATTTCTAATGCCAAGCTCACCAGCCAGGAAGTCACGTCAGCTGTGGAAATGTTCAGCTTAGGGGCTCACCATATCTGAATCATATCCAAAACTTTTTAAGAACCTGGATTAAGTAAAATATGCTAGGGATTCAGGCTCTCCCTTAGCTTAATAGAGAATGGACCACTTCAAAGCCAACCCTTCATTGTCTAAGTCTTTTTTCTTTTTTTCCCTCTGTGTGAGTTCAGTCTGTTGACATCTTTTGCTGTTTTTCTATGTCGACTTTCATTTTGGATTGGAAAAGTGAGGCTCATGCATTTTATACGGCAGTTATCAGAAGCACATCTGATTCAAAACCACACAGTGTTGCTATTGATCGTATAGCGATGTTGGCATGGATCATTTAAGGTAAATGTTATTTTCATGACCCCAAAGAGAAGGCTGTCACAGAGAAATATTATGTAATAATTTCCACCTTGCAAGAATGCAATGACCCCAAGAATAACACATTTTAATTTTTAAACGATGTGGAATTATCTATTTTAGCTCGCTTCAAGCAGCATAGGAATTTAGTTTTCTTTCAAATTAGTCTCTGCTACTTGTGTGAAAACCAGTCAAAGTTTATAGCCTGGGAAACTGCTTTAAAGTAAAAACGAATGCTTTAAGTCTCAACATTCCTTTGTTAAAATGTAAAAACGAAACGGGAAAACTGCTTTCTATTACTCCTTCTTTTAAATATTTGGAGCTCTGTCATTATGCCCTGACCTGTTACAGCAGGCAGCACCCTCCACATAAACAGCTTCCTTCTTTTCCACAGATATAAAAATGAGTCATGCTGGTCACCACTCTTGTGAGGCCTCCCATGTGGACAGGGTTATTTTTAAGGGCACCCCGTGGAACCTGTGGAGACTCACGGATGGTGGTGATGAGCAGGCCGGGAGTGGTCGCCTCCTCCCTGATGTCCCTTCCATCTGTCGCACACAGGCTGTGGCATGGGAGACAGCAGGCCACACTGAACTCCACAGGGCTCTAAGGCAGCCCCTGCCTCCTCCGCCTGTGATTTGCTGGTGACTGTGAGTCATTCACTCATTTCTTCCATCTGATAAAGCTGGTGGACATGAAGGGGAAGTGGCAACGTTTTCTTACCATCTTAGGAGCCAGAAGCCAAGTCTACTTGCAACTGTTTCTCAGTTAACTTCTTTGTCAGGGAGCATGTACGATTGGAAGAGAAAGTGCCTGATTGTGTCGACACCACGGCAAAGGGGGCAGAAGGGAGTTAACACAAGGAAGACCTGTTAGAAAAGAGCAGGAATGTATTAGACGTTTTTCTCACCTGTCATGCTCTATTTCCTTACCTTTGAACAATTTCATGTGTTACACCTCATGGCAGACCTTAAAAGGCGGGTTGTTCAGTGATGTCTAAGAAAGAACTATGTTTTTAAAATTCCTTTCCCTGGGGATTAAAAGTTTAGGAAGATTCTCAACTCAAGACACACCAAAAGCTCATTCAACTACCTCCCCACCCCGCTACCTCCACACCATGTCTTTTGTAATTTTTCTTTGAGAAACAGGATGTCACTCTGCTGCCTAGGCTGGAGTACCGTGGTGGGATCATAGCTCACTGTAAGCTTGACCTCCTGGATTCAAGTGAACTTACTGCCTTGGCCTCCTAAGTAGCTGGGACTACAGGCATGCACCACCATGCTTGGCTAATTTTTAAAATGTTTATGGAGACGGCGTCTTGCTCTGTTGCTCAGGCTCGTCTCAAACTCCTGGCCTTAAATGATCCTCCTGCTTTGGGGTCCCAAAGTGCTGGGATTACAGATGTGAGCCACCACACCTGGCCTGAACATCATCTTTTTCAGGTGACTTCCTCCACATAGTTATTTGTGAATTATAATATTGTGTGGCAATATTATCCAAAAAGTATTTGTTTTTATTGTATTTCACAATCCCTAGGACATATTAAATAGCTCAAGTGATGGGATGCTTCTTAAAGTTCTATCCCACAGTCTAAAATGGTGACTTGCACATGAGTTAGCCTCTTAAGTCCTGGAGAGTGATAAGGACGAATGGAAAATGCTGTAACTTCCTGTCCCACTTTTGGATATCACAGTGTCATCTTAAAAAAAGAAAAAAAAAAAAGGAGGACAATCTCTTCATTCTCTACTTGAGTGCTAAGGGAACTGAGTTCTTAACAAAACAAACAGAAACTCATTTCTTTGTGCAGTTCAGGCCTTTTAAGTTTACCTGCCTAGAGGGTTGCGTAAAAATAGTGCTGGGCTGAATCTTCCAGTGAAGTTATTTTTTCTAACGGAACAGTTTCTGAAAATTGGGCCTGAAATTATAGTTTGCACATTGTAATGCATTGAAATTCCCTTCTACTTTACTCTAAATAGCATTGTACTGTATCCAGTTGCAGGGATGGCATAAAATTACCACAGAAAATTTCAGTCTCATTCTTAAACCAAAATGTTGCCCATTACACATGGAAACTCTGTGAATGGGGAAGAGTCAGAAACAAAGGTGACATTAGACGAGTGAATGCTCTGTGGGTTGTGACTTTTACTAATGGAAAGGAACAAATTTTCCCTTTTGTATATGTGTATACATTGGAAATACGTATACCTATGCTATTACATGCATGTAAATAAATCTGCTTATTGTATAAGTTTACCTGCATATGTTTTAATTCTGCTGCTAAACGCTGTGTCATAAGGATATATTCCTACAACCCTTTTAAAATTAAAAGCTATTGAACCAACGGGAACTTAAAAAGAAATTACTTTTTCTTTGCCAGAAGCAGATCAAAATTTCAATTGTCAGGAACCAGTTATGATTTATAAACATAGGGCGATGTCCTGGAAAGAGAACCTAGGGGAATTCAAATTTATCTTATTTTTTAAATGGCCCCCAATTTATTATCCACTCACTGAAACTATTAGTAATTTGTTTTTCCTTAATGTGCAAATGTCCCCATGCCCCAAAGTTCTCCATAACAATTTCTCCCTGATGCTGATTCTAAAACTTCATATATTTTCTTGCCTATTTGCCGAGAGGGGCTGGTGTGAGTATATGCTGTCTCTCTGAATGCCACAGATTTCTCATACTTACCTCACATTTTGTGTGCTTTCATAACAGTCTAGCTGTTGGTATTCCTCACCTCTAGATGTACTGATATGGTTATATACACATTTCAAAGTTAACATCACCAATTGTTAATGGGCCAGCCCGCCCTCAGGGGCTTCCTGGTCAGATGCCCATCCTTCTGCGGCATTTCTGCCAGAAGAGTGCATATTCTGAATCTAATTAGGAAGGAACTTCAGACAGATCCAATCTGAGGGACATTCTACAGAATAACTGGCCTTTACTCTCAAAAAATAACAGGGTGAAGCACCAAGAAAGGCCACGTAACCATTCTAGATGAAAGAAGACTGAAGAGGCATGACCTGGCTCACATGCAATGTGTAATCCTGGCTCAGATCCTGGACTTGGAGAAAACAGCTATAAAGGATATTATTGGGACAATTGGCTAAATTCAAATATGGATCATAGATAAGATCAATGTCAATGTTAATAAGATAGTGTCAATGTTAAATTTTCTGATATTAATAATTGTACTGTGGTTACATAAGAGAATGTCTTTGTTCTTAGAAAATATGCCCTGAATTAATTTAAGGGTAAGGGGCATGATGCTTGTAACTTCATCTCATATGATTCAGAATATCATCTATCTATCTATCTATCTATCTATCTATCTATCTATCTATCTATCTATCTATCTATCATCTATCTATATACCTATCTTCATCTATCTATCAAACGAGACAGAGAGGGGAGTGGGAGAGAGAGATTGATTCATGAAGATGGGGCAAATAGTAGCAAATAGTAAGCCTGTGTAAAGTGTACAGTAGACTTCATAATATTTTTGCAGCTTTTGGTAAGTTTGAAATTATATCAAAATGAAAACTTACTAAAATAAATAATATATACTTAATTATATTATTTAACTTTCTTGGGGTATAATTTATGGCTTAATGTTGTAGGGAATAATAATCTTTATGTGTGTTTTTTCTAACTCTATTCTTGGAGTCCAAATCTCATACCGGAAGAGCATCAGCTTTTCCAAAACGTCCTGCTATAATTAATGAGGAATCTGGTGCAGGGTTCATTTTGAATGAAAAATATGTGGGTTGAATGACAGCACCAGCTGACAGAGGCGCTAGCGTTGTGATTCCATGCAGGCAGAACACATCCAGCTGTGGAGGCCTGGGGGAGAAAATTTTGAAAAGAAAACGTTGTATAAAATTTGTGCAGCCTGGAAAACAAGGGATACTAATCACTGTTAAATAATTTTGGAGGCAAAATTAATTCTTAGTAAAATCGCTGAAATCAAAATGAGAATACAAGTATAAGAAATGTTAAAATGTATTTAATTCTTTTAGCTGCAGTCTTTTGTGCTATTCTTTAGCCTTTCTGACTTTAACTTTCAGCAATGTAATTCTCATTGTATTTCACTTACGATCCAAAGATCTAAGTCTGAACTTGTTGACCCATTAGGGTGTGATGACGAGAAATATATGTGTGTGTGTGAAAGAGAGATTTAAAAGACATTAGGCCAGGTGCAGTGGCTCACATCTCTAATCCCAGCACTTTGGGAGGTCGAGGTGGGTGTATCATCTGCGGTCAGGAGTTTGAGACCAGCCTGGACAACATGGTGAAACTCCATCTCTTCTAAAAATACAAAAAAGTAGTCAGGCACAGTGGCGGGCACCTGTAATCCCAACTACTTGGGAGGCTGAGACAGGAGAATTGCTTGAACCAGGAGGTGGAGGTTGCAGTGAGCCGAGACTGCACCACTGCACTTCACCCTGGGCAACAAGAGCAAAACTCCATCTCAAACAAAAATACATAAATAACAATAAAAATCAAGACATTATGTGTGCGTGTGTGTGTGCATATGTTTGATTTTCTTTTTAAATTTAGGAAGTATGTTGAACTATATACAAGGCATTGCACTAGATCCTAATGGAGTCTAAGGATACAAATACTAGTAATATAAGGTCTGTATTTTGTAGGAACGTAAAGTTTGAAGTTACAAGTGGAGGGAACAGGCAGTTAAATAGATTATGAGAAGATTAAGATTCTGTGTAGGGCAGTAATGCTGTAATAAGCATGCAATAAAAGGGGTAATTGGAAATGAGCAGTTATTAGGGAAAACTTTAAGGAGAGTTTTAGGCATAAAGAATAGAAAAGAGAAGACAAAGAAGTGAGAGAGAAGAGGTCAAGCATCTTCTTAATTTCTACTTTCCTGACTTGTCCAAGGAGGTATAATCAAGGGGTTTTGGATTACTACATCTGTAATTTGAGTTCTAAGACCTTAGCAGTAAAATTTCTGACATTCACTCTCATCATGTCCTTTCTGAGGTCTTGGCAGACTTATCTCAGAGTTTTTCTGGGTCTGCTATGTGGTATAGGTATGACCTCTGAAGCCACTTAACTTAAACTTTTCTACCTCATGACATTCATACCTGCTGCCCTGCTGGGGTTCCTGGGAGGTCCTCTGAGACCAGTTCAGCCACTGAATTGAGGAACCATCTCTTCTTTATTGTGAATAACTTTTAATGAATCTGGTCATCATCCTGGTGTTCTCTAAAGGAGCCAAGCACTAAGATGCTGCGATATACTTTGCCCATGGAGGTCATCATTTAGAAGGTGCTCTGTCATTACCTCTTTAACATTGCCTCTTCAAGTACTCTCCTTTTTGGAACTCTGGTTGAAAATATGGTAGACTTTTCTGCTTTATTCTTAAGGTCTCTTAAACTCTTTTTGATATTTTTCTTTTTTATATCATTAGCTGAATTCAGGATAGTTTCTTTGGATCTATCTTCTAGTTTACCAATTGTCTCTTCAACTGTATCTATTTTATTTAATCTGTTCATTGAGTTTTTTAATTTCTAAAACTTCTATTTGATTTTTTAAAAATATGCTTTTTTTAAATACTCTCATGTTCCTGGCTCAATTTCAAGTTTCTTTTTAATTTCTTTATGGTTAGAAACATAATTATGTTATATTCTGGATCAAAAAATTCCAGTATCTGAAGTTTTTGTGGTTGTTTTCTGCTTTCTGTTGCTTTGGTTGACTCTTTCATATGTTTTTCATGTGTCCTTGATGTTTTGTGACCTTTTTTAGTGGGGGGTGATATTCTTTTTAACTTAGGAAATTTATTAGCATCTAGATTGAAGTGATGTTCCTCTGAAGAGAGTTTGCATTTGCTTCTTTCAGTCATCTTATGCACACAAACTCTTCAGCTAGGTTGTTTAAAATAAAATTCTCTGCTTTAAGATTTCTGAATTACATAGGTAGGTGAATTTGAACTTCAATGGTGTCAGCTCTCAAGATCTCTTCTGCATTTCTCTGAGGTTGAGAGAGGCAATTTTTTGTGCTGTCTACTTCTGTGAAGTGGGCATATTTTTCATTTGTCCTAAGGCTGAGAGTATGTAGATCTTTGATGTCCCAGCAGTATGAAGAGTATCCTCCTATTTACTTTCCCATCTTGGCACATATTTATCTCCTGTCCTTCACACCTGCTGCAGTTGTCATGGTGGAAACTCAGTGTCTTCAGGGCTCAGCACAAGTCCTAAAAGAAAAGCCGGCATTGGCACATGCTTGACTTTTGAGTTTCTGCTTTCACTTTACTTTTGATCTCTGTGGGTATTATGATGATGATGATGATGATGATGATGATGATGATTATTCTTTGCCAGCTCAGCAATGCAATTTTTTTCTTAATTCAAAATTTTAGTCATTTTTGTTGGCAGATTTTTCCAGAATATCTGGTCTATAATAGTGCCAGAAACAAAAGTTGACTCTAAGCTTTCCAGCAGCCAATAAGAAGAAGGATCTCTAATCAATTGCATGGTCACAAGGGCCAGGAGAAAAATGACTCTCAGTTGCTTTGGAGGGATGCAACAAGCTTTGGCACTGAGGTCAGACTGGGATATTTCTCAGCAGCCATTCCAGCATGTACTGTAGTCTCTGCTGTTGCCTGGATGGCACAATAGAGCCAAGCAGCTGTTTCACCAGGCTTCATAACCAACACCCTTTGAGACTGTCAAAGCAGGGTGGTATTTGAGAATGAAGAAGATACTGGAAGGCAAATTACTCTTTTCACTTTGTGTTATACATATAAGATAGGTCACAAAGCCAGGTAGCTTTTCCGAGAGGCTTCCAAATTCTCATGCCTTCAGCTTTCTTAGGCATGCCCAGACAGATTGGAATCTTTTATAACCCAGGCACAGGAGGTAATTCTCCACTTAGGCAGCACAGAGTTGGCCTCTAAATGACATAGGTGGAATGAGTCTACTATAATGTAGTAAAACTGAGTCAGCATCTTTCACACCCTTTTTATGGCATAGTCCAACCACCGTAAAAACATGTCTGTAGATAAAATCTAGATAGTTGAAATCAAAGATCAAAATGTTTTGCAGTTAGAGGATACCTTCTGTAATGATTAACCATTATATATTTAATATCCTGTTCTAGTTATATTTTAGTTTGATTTGCTAGTAAATGAGCTTGCAGAGCAAAAGAATACTTACTTGGTTACTTGGAAGTACTAAAATTAAAGAGATTAACACTTACTAAATACATCAAAAAATCTTAAGAGTTTTCAATGAAACTTGTCTAGAAGACATGTTTTCTAGAATAGTGAACAGATTACATGGTACATGGAATCCTAGATTTCTCTTTCAACTTAAATCAAAATGTGTGGAAATATTAATAAAAAACCTATTTATAAGGCAGTGCTATGTGAATCATATTCTGAGAACAGCACTAAAAACATGGTTATTGAAAGTTTTAAACCTGGGAGAGTTGAGAAGAAGAAAAAATTTTCTATTATGAAATAAGAAAAGTTTAGTGAATTGGTCAGACCAATTACCAAGAAAGGATTTCTGGGAGGCTGGGGGGATAAACTTCAGTCAAAAGAGAAATGACTGACTCTCTTTTCTTGTATACTGAAAAGAGAACTAACATTCTTAGAAGGCATTTTCTGTCATTTCTCAGAAATAATAAAAAGTACTATGAGGACTTCATGAAGTGAATTTGAAAGACTGAAATCGACCATCCCTTATTGGTCAGGACCCCTGCTGAAGAAATGCCTTTCATAGCAAATTGGTGATTCTGGCCACACTGTGAATTTAGCAAAAACTCTTGCCTAATTCTGAAACTTCTGGGTTTGGTAAACTAACTAAATTAATACTCTCTGTGTTAATTTTTAACCCGCCTATTGTTTTCTCTTTCATATAGCATATGTGATAATAGCAACTGTAAATGTACAGTTGCATCCTTGTTTTTAATGGTTTCCACAGTTGTTTTCTGGTTTCTAACCATGTTCCCCACTCCTAGACAAGTTTTCTCCAATGGCATAGAGGCTGCATGGCAGAAAGAATATATAGATTTCAATGTGTGCTTTGTAAGCAGGAAATGACTGATTTTAGGTTCAGTACTTTTTTCTCCTCACTAATAAGAAACCCTGTTTTGTCAGCTAGAAGAGCTCTGTTCCTAAGCACTAGAATCTAGTGTGAATATTCAAACAAGTGAATACATCTAAATCTATAATTTTGTTAAAATTTTGAGAAAGCGTTTGAAGCTCTTTTCATTTCCTTTCTCATCTCAGTCAGTTGGAATTGAATTGGTCCCAATAATATTCTCACACTGGTTCCTCTCTGACCTTTTTTACGTGAATGTGGAAAACACATAAAGAAATATTGGTCTATCCAAAGAAACTTTAGACAATGAAAGGAGTATAATTACTCACTTTGAAGGGTAGGAATGACATTGAGTTTGGAACCTAAGTGTTGACATTTTTAAAAGGGGCAGTAGAGGTGACTATTGATACTAAAAAGCCCTGGTCTGTTAGTTTCACTATTAAAAGGCAAGACAATTTTTTAAATTGATGAAGTAAAGTAATGTGAAATCCCTCAGTTTGAATTTTCATGCAAGTTTTGAAATTTCATTGGGTGGTAGTTTTTTTTTTTTTTTTTTTTTTTTTTTT
>NC_045436.1:2934288-2978779 GCF_002776525.5 Piliocolobus tephrosceles | reverse complement strand
GTAGTTTTTTTTTTTTTTTTTTTTTTGAGATGGAGTCTTGCTCTGTCACCCAGGCTGGAGTGCAGTGGCTGGATCTCAGCTCACTGCAAGCTCCTCCTCTCGGGTTCATGCCATTCTCCTGCCTCAGCCTCCCGAGTAGCTGGGACTACAGGCGCCAGCCACCTCGCCCGGCTAGTTTTTTGTATTTTTTTAGTAGAGACGGGGTTTCACCGTGTTAGCCAGGATGGTCTCGATCTCCTGACCTCGTGATCCGCCCGTCTCGGCCTCCCAAAGTGCTGGGATTACAGGCTTGAGCCACCGCGCCCGGCCCTTGGGTGGTAGTTTATTTTCCACATTATAAAATGTAATTTAAGTCATTTTTCCCACAAAGCTTTGAGTGTAAGGCATCAAGATTTGCCTAATTTATTTTCTATTTCAGCATTATATTCTCCAAAGTCATGACTTCACATTATGCACATGATTTTAAATTTCTCAGAAAATGTCAAAAGACACCCATCACATAGACAACACAATATTCAAATGACCACTCATGCATTGGTTCAAGTGTCAATGATCTTTCAGTGCTGACTGATTGGTTTAAAGGTTTTAATAAATGAAAACTTACAAAGAACCCGTAAGATCCATCCCTTTTATTGGGTTGATCCTTCCCACATTGTGGAAATCTTTTCTTTAGGGCATGTAGTTTCATCAGGAGTCTAGAAGGCAGTCTGCAGTGATTGGGGGAAGCTATAGTTTTTGTCTGTTCATCATCATTTCCCATCCTTTTCCTTCTACTCCTGCCCCATTCCTAGTGGTCCAGATGGTGATGTCAATCACAATGACCTGTGCTCACTTCATCGGTGAGTATGTGGCCAAGCCTAGCTACTGGAGTGCCAAATGTTGATTCAGGAATATGCATATGACCCCAGAAAGATAAATTATTGTCTTCCCTGAGAGATTGTCATAGGGCTTCCAATGGGTGGGGGAAGTCTAATTCCACTGTGGTTGCTAGGCAGGGCAAATGTACACCTGGGGCTGATTGAGGTCATTCTATCTGACACAAACACACAGAAAGAGTTTGCCTATAGTTTAGCAAGCAGAAATAAGCATAGCTGAAAGGCGGAGAAGAAAAGAGGCAGAGCTCTGTGTATATTGTTTACACAGTCCATGTTTAAAGATGTATTTAGCTCTAGACTTCCCAGTTACATAGTCACTGTAGTCCCCCTATCCTTAAGCCAGTTTGAGTTGAGTTTTTAACATGTCCAAGCAATAAGGATCTCAACTAATGCAGACTCTATTGCAGAACTTCTTGTGAGTCCTGACCGTAATTCTGCTAAGTTCTTTCTCTTGCTCTTTCACTTTTTCTTGTTTTTTCTTTAGTATGACCAACAACTGATAGATATTCTGAAGTTCTTATGCTAATATGAACAAATTCCCCAGAAGAGAAAGAGTGATTTCATACTGCAATTCAAACATAAATTCCCTGCTGAGAACCACTGAGGTGCTTGTAGTTACCCACGGCCTTGTGTAATAACTTTGGGCATAATGTTTTCATTTACAGTTACTGTTGTGTAGAATTGAGAGCACCCTGGGAGTTCACCTGTAGGACAATGTAAAGAGGAGCATATATTCTTTCAAGGCACTTGTAGCTGTCATTTCATTTTTTGAGAGTTATCAGTGGAGGTATTGTTGCAAACAGCTGTACCATGAAGGCATTTAAGCCAGTTATTACTGCCTGTGGTGTCTGCACTCACAATGCTGCAAACACTGAAATGATGATTTACAGAGGTGAAAAATGTAAGTTTTGTAAGATCTAGCTGTATAACTGGCTTTGTCTCTTCATGATTGGACAGATTATTCTGTAATGATGAGTTTAAATCTGAGTGCTTGTAATTCTAATGAATTCAAAAGCTTTGGATAGAATATATCATAACAGATACTAATACATTAATTTAGACAGCAATATGGTAACACAAATGTTAGTTGTAATGTTTTTAATTACAGGTGCTCCTTGACTTATGATAAGGTTATATTTCGATAAACCCATTGTAAGTTGAAAATATCATAAATTGAGAATGCATTTAATACATTTAACCTATGGAGCATTATCGCTTAGCTTACTTAAATGTGCACAGAACACTTACGTTAGCCTATAGTTGGGCAAAATCATCTAACACAAAGCCTGTTTTATAATAAAGTGTTGAAAATCTCATGTAGTTTATTGAACACTGTACTGACAACAGAATGGTTGTATAGTTATTTGAAGTATGCTTTCTCACCATTGAAAAGTTGAAAAATTGTAAGTTGAAGCATTGTTGAGGACTGTCTGTTTGTCCCAATAACATTATGTTAAACCTGTATTATGTAGAACACAATTTGAAGACCCAAAATATAGTGAAATAATTTCTAAATGTGAAATATCTTAGATGTCAATAAATTTGGTTGAATGGAGCTGAAACAATACATGTTGGAATTGGAAAAAATAATCTTAAGTTTTCTGGAAGAACTCTTTGATATATTGTCCAATAACTCTTCTCCTAACAATACAATGACCATCTTTAATATGTTAAGGTCTATTTTTACATCCAATTCAGTGGACTAATCTCTGCTAAAGTTCCTTCTTTTCTCACCTTACTCAAATCACATAACTCTTTACCTAGATCAAACTCTCTATTTGGCCAACATTGATATAGGAATCAGTAATTAGGTTGTCCTTAGTGTTTCATGACTTATGATGGTAGATCATGTACCATTGCAACATCTTTTGATTCTTGTGCCAATTAAAAGCAATTCTCAGAATATTTGCCAAAGAGTAGCCAATAGAAAATTTCCCCATTAGTTTAGAAGTTAACAGAAGATATGGTCTTATCCAATTTGTGTGCACAGCATTTTCCAGATATGATTGTGTCATTTAATCCATCTAATTCTTTAACTTAAAAGAATTCTAAAGATTATAGATCTTCTAGGATGATTTTATAGGTTATCTAAGAAAATACTCTGATTTCACAGGTGTGTCACTTAGGATGCTTTGGGTTGCATGTGACAGAAAATGGATTCCAAGTTCCTTAAGTAAAAATGGAAATGTGGAGGTTCACAACACTGAATGTTGCAGGTGACGAGATAGACTTTATTCAAGGCTCAGTCTCTGTGACTGGGCCTACGTTTACATCTAGTTCTTGCTCCTGCTTCCTCCATGAGGGCTAAATTCTCAAAGTTCCCAGAATGGTGACAAGTAGCTCCTACCCACATGCTTCCTGGCACTTCTACTGGGAAAAGAGTCTGCCTCCTGATACCCAAGCAAAATCCCAGAAGTGAGTTCTCCTGGCCCCATTTGGACTGACTTGGGTCATGTGTCACTCTTTCTTTTGAATTAATCTCTGTGATTAATGTGATCAGATTTACTGACTGGCTTAAGGCAGCCACTTCCAAACCTGGAGCTGAGGGCAGGATCAATTCCATGCTGACTGCATTGCAAAAGACATTCAGGTTGCAGTTTATGGTAATAGATGCTGGGGAGGCAACAGCAAATGCTAAGACAATGAAATCTGAGAATCGGAGTGCCTTGGCCCTATCACACAGAAAGAAGCAAAGCCTCATCTAGAACCTAATTCAACATTATTGTTGTCTGTCAATAAAGGACCATTAACTACTATTAATACACAAATTCATGCTGTCAGCACTGTGTGATTGTAGAGGAGTGGAGATGATGGGGCTATCCAGGGCAGTCTTGATCAATGTGTGGTCTGATATTGACTCTAAAAGACACCTGAGATGTCTGATAAAAATGCAGATTCCTGGGCCCCATTCTGGATTTGCTGAAGTAGAATCCATGGGGGTGGGGCCCAGGAATTTGCATTTTAAGTTTGTTTCCTAGACAGGTGTCTTCCTGCAGATTAAGATTTGAGAGCCACTGTTATGTGACCCATAAATTGCTATGGTTAACAAACATTTTAAAACTTTTTACCATGTCTGCATCCGGGAGTGTATTTGGAAATATTTTCTATAAAATTTCTTTATATTGACTTTCCAGTTAAGACTGTAACTACTTCTAACCTACAATCTGGTCATCACCTCTGTTAAGAGGATTATGAGGTCTTGCTGAATTCATTGGGTGAGCAGAAAAATCTGCAGAAGACTGATGGGCAAAGTTGAAAAGTACCTTTGTTCTGCACTCTAAAGGATTATCACCAAGTGTACACATGGTGAAGTTAGTACAAGTGGGGAGAACATAAATATATTTACTATGACAAATGGCATCAAATAAAGCATGCTATTACCCATTTATATATATTATTTACCTTTCAGAACTCTTAAATTGTTTTTCAAAGATGATTGATATGTTAAGAGTTTGCTCAATCTACAGTACTTGGATAGTAAAAGCAGGATGTTGACAGCAGTTATTGAAAATCATTTCCATGCTGATTGTGGCTTATAAGAAATACAACATTCACTGTGTTGCTTTGTCTGATCCTTGTTTTTGTCAGACAGCACAAATCTCGAGACAAATTTTCCACCTGCCTCCTAGAAACAACCTAGAGGGTACTTGTCTCCCATGTAGCTCCCCGTGAAAGTCCAAGATGGCTTTTGTTGTCTTGTTAGCAGCATTTCTTGGAGACTGATGGGGTTGGGGGGGTGATTGTCAATTTTGCTTTTAGATAGCAAACAGTGTTTGTGGAAGAACAGTGAAATTAAGATTACTACCAGAGTAAATCTGATGTTTTTCCATTGCATTTTTTTGCAATGCTATAGGATTTATGAGATGTATTATTGAACCATTGTCTACTTAGGGAGTTGAATTAATTTTTTATGTGCCGCCTGAGGAGAAAATAGTGTAAACAGAGTGGTAAGACAAAATTTTACATACAACAGTGATTTGAAATAAAGTATCAGTAGAATATAATCCAAAATAATAATAGATAATTACTGAGTTTTCACAAACCCTAAGTACTCAGTATTGCTGAGTGTGTTAAAATATGTTCTAAGTAATTTACAGGCAGTAATTTAGAACTATCTGAGGAGGTAGATTTTGCTATTAAAATCAGTTTACATATGAGGAAACTGAGGCACAAAGTGGTTAATACATTTACCTGAGTTCCCACACCTAGTAGGTAAAGGAGTTGGAGTTTGAAACCAGGCAGACTATATCCAGATCCATACTCTTAACCACCAAACTATAGAGTTGGTTATGCATGATTGTAATGTGTCATAATAAATCAGGAATTATATGAAAATTTCCCAATATCTTTTTTCAATAAGTTCTGTAGAGCAAAGGAGAGAGTGTAAATACACTACTAAATAGTATATGGCCGTATAAAGATTTTATGACTATGACTTAAAGCCAGGCTCAATTGCTGATAAATAATGGGATTTGGTTCAGCAGGCTTCTGGCATGCCATAGCAAGGACTAGGTAGATCTGAGCCATATCGGTCACCATTCTCTATAGTGACAATGTTCATCTGCCAGTAGCTCAAGAGGCCCTTTGAGTTGGTTTCACAAACACTAAATACTTGGGACCCTTGGGCATCTAGACTGGTGCCCTTTAAGTTTCACCACTATTTAAATAAAATCAAGAAAATACATTTTTTATCAAGAGCCCAAGTCTCGCTCTAAGGGACCTGGTCCCTCAGAAGCATCCCCTTAGGGTTGTAAAGAGCACATTGTTGGAATATGAATTCTTCCCATTAAAGGAATCTCAAATCTAAAAAAATAAAAAACCAAAAAAGTAGTACACATGGATGTGTTTAAATCATGCAGAGTTTTCGTCTGATTATCTGAGACCAGTGTAGCCAATTTGCATTGCAAGTTGATGGATGAGGATTAGGGATTCATATATGGTGATTGATATGGTTTGGCTGTGTCCCCACCCAAATCCATTGTCAAATTGTAATCCTCAGTGTTGGAGGTGGGGCCTGGTGGGAGGTAATTGGCTCATAGGGGTGGTTTCTAATGGTTTAGCACCATCCCACTAGTGCTGTCTTGTGACAGAGTTCTCACGAGATCTGTTTCTTTGAAAGTGTGTAGCACCTCCCCCTTCACACACATTCTCTCTCTCCTGCAGGCAATGTGAAGAATTGCCTGCTTCCCCTTTGCGTTCCACCATGATTGTTAAGTTTCCTGAGGCCTCCCTGGAAGAAGAAGCCTGTAGAGCCTGCAGAACCATGAGCTGATTAAACCTCTTTTCTTCATAAATTACCCAGTCTCAGGTAGTTCCTTATAGCAATTTGAGAACAGACTAATATAGTAATGAAATTACATATGATCACCCCAGAACTACATAAGCCTCTGGCTGGCTTTCCTAGTGCTTTTTCTAGCCAAAGGGCAGATGCTTTGTGATGACAGCAATGCAGTGTGGTTATGAGTGCTTGAAGTTGATGTTGCCTCTCAAGTACATTTTTAATAACAGTGATGAAAATGACAAGCTCAGAATTCATCCTTCATGGCAAATAATTACCTGTACTTTTTGTACATTCCCTTTCTGTCTTTGTTCTTTTACAGATGGAATTTTGTATGTTTGTAATTTTGCTGTATATATAATTTTGGATCCTGTTTTTTACTTAACATTTCCCATGCTGCTATAATTTTTATAATTGTTGTTATCTTAATGGCTACCCAATAAACCAATGAGTTGATTATCATATTTTATGGAAGTATTTTATAATTGCTAAGCTTTTAGATTTTTCTACTCATTTGCCATAATAAACAACAGTATGTAGCTGGGTTTGGCACATGTACCAAATCCTGCCCACAACTTATTTTTTTTTTTTCTATTTTTTTTAAGTTTTCTTTTGAGACAGAATTTCTTTCTTGTTGCCCAGGCTGGAGTGAAATGGTGTGATCTTGGCTCACTGCAACCTCGCCAACCTCTGACTTCTGGGTTCAAGTGATTCTCCTGTCTCAGCCTCCCGAGTAGCTGGGATTACAGGCACGTGCCACCATGCTCAGCTGATTTTGCATTTTTAGTAGAGATGGGGTTTCTCCATGTTGGTCAGGCTGGTCTCAAGCTCCCAACCTCAGGTGATTCACCTGCCTCGGCCTCCCAAAGTGCTGGGATTATAGTCGTGAGCTGCTGTGCCCAGCCCACAACTTATTTTTGTAAATAAAATTTCAATGGAATACATTCACACACACTTGTTTACATATGGTCTATGCTGCTTTCACATTACAACAGCAGAGCTGAGTGGGTAAAACAGAAACCATACGGCCCACAAAGTCTAAAATATTTATTATTTGGCCTTTTACAGAAAATGTTTGCCCACTCCAAATTATTCACTTAGAACCCAAATAGATTTTGGATAATTTTGTTAAGATAAATTCGGATAATAGGGGTTACTTGGGCCAAGTATGGTCTCAAAGTCTATTTCCCAATTGTTTTTCTAATACTGTTATATTGATTTATAATGCTACCAGAAACATATACCTGTGCAACTTTCATCCAACTGTACCATAAGTGGGTTTCATCACTTTTTCTTACTTTAATGGCTATTAATAGTATATCATTGGTGTTTTTGTTTTCTTCAGTATAAAAAAGATATCTCTCTATAAATTGATTGGTTGTTTTCTCTTGTATAAAATGTCTGTTCATGTTTCTTATATGCTAACCTACAAGAGTCTTATTGCTTCACTGGTTAATTTGTGTGAGCTTATGGATGATTTTCTGACTTACATTGAAAGAACCAGCAATAAGATATGTGGTCGATGGCTTACTGTGCACAGATATGCATAAATCATGCAAGCATTATGTGATTCATTAAAGCAGATAGAGAAGTCAGGCTTATAATAATTATGAATGCCACCTTTTAAAGCTAGAATAACTGTGTTACTGATGTAAATAATACCAGTAGTTCCTTTATTACTCTCTAAATCTGTAAGCTGAACTCCTGCAAGGAAAATATGTCTTCTTTATGTAATGAAAATATTTGCTTATGTAGTATTAAATTTCTCATTTGTGTGTGACTCATTAAAGTAGACAAACTAACTCAGCTCTAGTCCTAAATAAAAGAACCTTGTTACAAAAATCCTTTTTTTTTTTCAAGATGCAAAATGTTGATAAGCTTGAGTCTCTCCCACTCTGTCTGCAAAAATTAAAAAGGGCTACAACAAATTTATAGACTGGAAATTTGTGACCAAATACAGGACAGGATTCTTAGACTACAAGGAAGACAGCTTCAGAGAGAGGAACAAGGAGAGTTTATTTATACTTGTTTATACCCCTAAGAAGGGCTTTTTTGTACATATTTGTTGGTAATATTTTGAAGATGTGAAGTCAATGCACTTTAATCCGCTTTGATATCATGCTCCCTTCCAGCCTTCCACCTCTGAGGCCGAGCCATGTGGCCTGTTGCCCCGGGGGACAGTAGGACAGTTCTGCCTCCAACAAAGGTAAGATGGATCAGCTTTATTCACAAAGCTGAATTTCTGGAGCACGCAGCAAGATCATGATTTTGAAAGCCAGGCTTTGGGAGAAGGAAATGTGTTTTCTAAGTTTCTTTAGCTTCCAAGAATATAAAGTGTTGGCTAATTACTATATACAAATGTAGTTGGAACTGAGTTTAGAGATATGGAGAAATTAGAAGTATTTCCCTTTCCCTCTGAGATATAGAACAGCAAAATGAAAGGAAGACAAAGGGCAATGATATTGGGCATTATGGGGTAGGGTGCAACTTGGCCATCTGCAGCATGTAGTAGAAGAAGTAGTGCCACAGTGATTGAAGAACGGTGTGGCACAGGCCGAGCTCCTTGCTCCCAGGCCTGCAGGGGCATGCAGGGCTTCCAGCTGTTCTTTGATGCTTTGGAGAGAGACAAAGACAGCCTAAGCAGAAGACAAATGGGGACTTTAGTGTCCAAAGGCCATGGTTAGGACCACGAAACTCAGTCTTGCATGTCAGCTTGATGCCAGATGATCAGATGGCACTCATGGCCCCTCTGTGTTCATCAGTCCGGAGAGAGCTGATCAAACCATCAGATGGACAGAGGACTGGGAGGATCCCAGAGACTTGCTGCGCTCAGTCCTCTGCACACCAAGACCACCTCTTGATGTTAGCCAAGTGCTGCAGCTCAGAGCACAGGCTCAGAAGTCAGACTGCCCATGTTTGAAAGCTGGTTTCAACATGCTTCAGCTGCCTCACCTTGGTCAAGTTACTCATTTTCCTCATTTCTCAAGTCAATATAGGGTTGTCATGACAGTTTCAGATAATTTTTATAAAATGCTTAAAAGATGCCTCACACACATTAACCCCCTAATACTCTCATTGATGTTGTTTGTCACTGGGGGCATTGACTTGAAAGAGACTGACTCACCAAAAGAGACTGCTAACGCTAAAAGAGTGATAACATCTGTCACAATGAAGTTGATTTCACCCTGCTCAGTGGAAGATTAGATTAGTTATAAGAAAATAAAGTGATCACATTTTCTTTATTCACCCGAGTGCAGTGCTTGTGATGGTGTGACTTCTGCACAAAACAGGGCCAGGGACCCTCTCTACATCCCTTGTCCACCCTCCCTACATCCCTTGAGCCCCTCTAGCCACTGTCTCTTCTTGACTCCCTAGTCAAGCTTTCAGAGTCGTGCTCAGTCAAAATCTCCATTTCCTCTCCTCCTCCCTGGCTCCCGCATTTCTCCACACTGCACCTGCTATCTGCCTTGTTACCCACCTAACCTGCGCTCCCGGGCTCTGCCACTGTCCTCATCAATTTTCTAGTCTTTTCTGTCTTCCTGTTGTGGCCACTCTTCTTTTCTCCTTGGGCTCTGTGACGTGGCTCTGTTTCTGCTCTTCTGTCCTGGGTGCTCCTTTTAGTCTCTTGCAGCCCTTCTCTTCCTTCTAGGTCCTTGAAATGTTGTTGTCTTCACAGTTCTTGGTTCTTGGTTCTCTATATTTTCCTTCTACCCCAACTCATGATATCAGCTGCTACCTGTGAAGGTAAACATATCTGAATCTTAAGTCCAGATGTTGTTTTGCAGTATAAATACCATATATTTGTTTATGAAATGTATCTTCTTCTTGGGCTTCCCATGCGTTCCTCAGAGTCAACATATCCCCAGCTGAACTCACCTTCTTCATCCTCTACTCCCATTTCCAAAGTGCCTCAGCTGTGTGGCAAATGACACCCAAATAAAACCCAAAGAGCGATCCAGAACACCCACCTCTCCTCTACTACCAGCTACCTGGTCAGCCACCAAGTTCTGGACCCTGCCTCTTCAATACCTTTCCTATCAGCACCCTTCTCTGTAGATCCTCTGCCTCTGACTGCTTTTAAGCACTCATTGATTCTTGCCCGGATTACTGCAAAACCCTCTGTCATAGATGTCCTGAGTTGGGCCAACCTCCATTCCCCCATCAAAGAGATCTTAAAGAAAACAAAACAAAATGTAAACCAGAACTTCTCAGCTTCTTATTTAAATTGTTTTAATGGTTCCTTATGCCCTCCAGCCATGCGTTCTAATCGGAGGTCTGAGTTTATAGAAAAAGCTCTTGCTGGGGCCAGTGCTTTGCCTGTGACTCTTGCCCATCGTTACACCAGTCTTGTGCCTCAGTGCTAACCTCCTACTCAGATGTATGTTATTTTACATGTCTGGCTCTGTGCACACATTCACCCATGTTCTTAGAATGCTTTCCCCTAACTAACCCCCATATATCTTTCAAAATTCAGATCAGTATCTCTGTAGGAAGATCTTTTGAATGGCCCTTGGGTCAACACCTGTCCCTCTCCCAAATACCTCCATTAGTTGGCTCTCCAATGTTCTCCAAGATGAACTGTAATCTCCTTGAGGGCAGAGATTCCAAACTATTTCTTCAGTGCCTGGCAACTGATAGAGAGCTAGCATTTATTGAATGAATGAAGAATGAATAGGAATGAACATGGCTCAATGCAGATGAATGAGTCTCTGAAAAATCCAGTTATACGACCTAGAAGACTGATGAGCCTTCACACTTCATGATGGGTGATTAGCAGTAGCTTAGATAGCAGTATAGCTGAATGCCAGTGCAGCTGGCTTAGGTAAACCTTTTTTTATCTTTAATGATGTTATGTTTATTATATAAACCTTTTTCTAAATAAGCAGAAGCAGAAACCCTCTCCAATGTTCCAGTAAATTTAATCTTCATAGATAAATACTTTCTAGTAATTAGCTGTTTCCTCTGCTATTATTAAGTGACTATATAATCATCCTGCATGAATTACCGACTATGAAAAATGACTTTACATAAATAAAGTATTGTGCAACCAGTACTAATTACGTAAGTTAATCTAAAAATCTCAGATTAGTAGGAGGTAGTGTCTGGACACATTAAAGAAATGTTTTTGTATCCATTGTTTGGGACATTTGCCTGCCCCATAATTTTATATACCCTTTTCATTTTTCTCAAGCTCCAGGGATACAGCCTGATTTCATCTTTGGAAGTTGACACTTTATTTTTTATCTCCTGAGTTTTTTTTGTCCTGTTGGCCAGGAGATCGAACATTTTTTTTTCCTCAATAGACTCCTTCCTTGATAGCCCAATAAATAAGTAGAGAAATCTTGCTCTTTTAAAACTTTATAGTCTTTCTTAAATGGTTTTCTAGGTTTTTTTTTTTTTTTTTGTCTGGGAAATCATCTGACAAGAAATTTGGTGCCCTTAAATCTGTTTTTTAGCCTTCCTTTTGGATAGGGATCTCCAGGTTGCCCTCTGAGGTTTTAGAAATAAAAGTAAATTTTCTCATTGAGCTTTCCCCCAAATTTCTTCCCAAGACAGGCTGTGAAAAATACTTTCTTCACCTTTATATATATAAAAAAAATCTCTTTCACTTCATGACTTGGAAGTTTAGCCCTCAAATATGGTTCAGTTCTCTCTTTTATTTAATTTTTAAGAAAATGTACTTTCTGGGTAGAATCAAATTGTTTTTCAACCAAGGGAGCTACTGCCTAATTCCTTAGAATACTGTAGAACTGTTGAGGTGTTTTACTTGTCTGGGAACTAATGGTTGCCTTTAGCATTTAAGAAGTGGACACTAGGATGATAAAACTCCCGCAGTGCAGGGCATTGTCTTACACAAAGGAAGGGTCCAGCCCAAAATACCAACTGGCCCTTGTTGAAAAACAGTGGAGACACAGCTGGTTCTGCTTTTAGGTGAGCTGATTCTTTATCTACTGCCTTTGGATTAATATCTGGCTCTAATTCCACTCAAAGTTGTAAAACACTGGTATGTTTTGTGAGTTGCAAATATTCTCTTCAAAATTTGTGTCTCGTTTTACCATTCTATTTATGGTATATTTTGATTAACAGACATTCTTAACATTAATTTAGTTGACTTTGTCAATTACTTTTTCTCAACAGTTTCATGTAAGAAAGTCTCTATCATAATGTAGCAATAATCCCTTCTACGTTCTGCTAAAAGGTTTAGAAATTAGCCTTTTGAATTTAAGTCTTAAATACAATGAGAATTGATTTTTGTGAATGATCTGAGTAAGAAATCCAAATTTCATTTTTTTCTTATAGAGATAACCAATTATTCAAGCACACTTTTTTTTCCCCAGTTGTTTACAGTATCATCTCTGTCAAATATGAAGTTTCCACACATGTGATATGCTTCTGGGATCTGTTTTTCCTTTCACTGGTCAGTTTGTCTATCTGTGTGCTAGTGTCACACTGCCTTTATTTTATAGCTTTATACATCTGGATACCTGGTAAGGCAAGTACCCCTTATGTTATTCTTCTTTAGAAATGTCTAATCTAACTTTTTTTTTTTTTTTCTTTTTGAGATGGAGTCTCACCTTGTCGCCCAGTCCTGGAGTGCAGTGGCATGATCTAGATTCACTGCAACCTCTGCCTCCTGAGTTCAAGCAATTCTTGTGCCTCAGCCTATTGAGTAGCTGGGATTACAGGTGTGCACCACCAGGCCTGGCTAATTTTTGTATTTTTGGTAGAGATGGGGTTTCAACATATTGGCCAGGCTGGTCTCAAACTCCTGACCGCAAGTGATCCACCTGCCTCGGCCTCCCAAAGTGCTGGGATTTCAGGCGTGAGCCACCTTGCCTGGCCTGGAAATGTCTAATCTATTGTTGGCCCTTTGTTCTTCCATATAATATTAGAATGAGCTTGTAAAATTCATAGAAAAATTTGTTTCAGATTTCATTAGTATTGAGTTTGAAAATAATTAATGTATTTACAATATTGAGGCTTCCTGTTCATGAATATGGTATATGTCTCCATATATGTCTCTCATTCTAGCCACAGTTGTAGTGACCAATCTCAGGCAGACTTCAACCAGCTTCACACATGTGCAGAGTACCTGCCTGCCTTATCTCAAAATCATGTTATATCTTTTGCTTCTTTGACTGGATCTTCTTTATTTAAGATGTCTGTGGAAAACCACTCAGAGCATACAAGGGCACATCCTGGAGGACAGGATAATCAATACCCTGCTTAGCAACCCTTGATCATTAGAGAATGGGAATTAATAGATAAATGCAACTGCCTTTATTCACAATGAAGGGAGGGGTCTGAGACACTCTTCATAAAGTTTCTCAGATGAATCCATGGTAACAAGCATCGGTTGCCTGCAGCAATGACCAGCTCAGTAATGTGTCCTTGCATTGGCTCTCTCTTCTTCCCTGTTTAACTTCTTTCAGCCCTCATTCCTTCCCATAAGATCAGACTCTCAATAAATGACCTTTACAAAAGAGCTTTTCTCAGATTTTACCTTTGGGAGATGGAGAGACCCAGGCTAAGTCAGATCTCTTTTAATTATGTTTTCTTTATTGGCTTTAAATATAGAGAAATAATTTTCTGTATATATCACTGAGATATATCTTCTGTCAGACTCATTTTTATTGCTATTTCATATAGTTATTTTTTCAAAATGTTTTCCATTACTTGCTGGTGTAATTACACATCCTGATCTTATAGCTGGCCTGTTGGCTAAACTCTTGTCATTTCTTTAAATTTTTTTTTTTTTTTTTTTGAGATAGTTCCTTGCTGTGTCACCCAGGCTAAAGTGCAGTGGTGTGATCTTGGCTCACTGTAGCTTCAATCTCCTGGGCTCAAGTGATCTGCCTGCCTCAGTCGCCTGAAGAGCTGAGACTACAGGTGCATGCCACCACATCTGGTTAATTTTTGTATTTTTTGTAGAGACAGGGTTTTACTAAGACAGTAATTTTGTATTTTTTGTAGACACAAGGTTTTACTATGTTTCCCAGGCTAGTCTCAAACTCCTGGGCTCAAGTAACTTGCCTACCTTGGCCTCCCTAAGTGCTGGGATTACAAGCATGAGTCACAGCACCCCGAGAAACTCTCTCATTTCTAATTAAGTTTATCGGTAGATCTTCTTGGGAATTTAATCTAAACAACCACATTTTCTGTAAATAATATTTTTCTTTAGCCTTTATAATCATTATATCTTTTAACTCTTTGTCTTATTTATTTGGCTACAATATTGACTAGGAGTGGTAAAAACTGACATCCATGTCTTATTCTTGATTCTTGAAGGCTCCTAGCACTTTAGATATTAAAGAATGTTTTCTTTAGGACTTTGATAGGTATTCTATTTTAGACTGTATACGTTCACTTCTTTTTGCATCTTGAAATTTTTTAAAACTATGATTTAATATTAATTTATATCTAATACTTTTTCTATTTCTATTAATATGATCTTAATTTGTTTAATATGCTAATAATATTTATATATTTTGTTAATTTAAATGGTTCCTGTTTTTCTGGAATTAATCCAGCCTGGTCATGGTATATTATTGTATTTATATAATCACTGGGAGTAATTTGCTGTTATTTTGTATAGGACAATTGCATTTATATTCGTGAAAGAAACTGGCTTGTAGTTTTCTTTCTCTTTTTCTTACTGTTCTTGTGTGATTTTGGTAGCAATGCTACATTGGCTTCATAAAATAAGTTGGTTAGTAGTTTCTCTATAGTTGAAAGATACTATATGAAAGTGGAAAGATCTTGAAAATTTGGTAGACTTTGATTGCCAAAGTATTTGGGCTCAATGTTTTCTTTGTTGGAAGACTTTTTAAAACAACTGATTCAATTTCTTTAATTGTTAGAGAAGTTTGGGGGCACTGTACATTTCCTTGAATACATTTTGTTAAAAAATATTCTCTAGAAATTTATTCATTTTCATCAAAGTTATCCAATTTATTGGTACAAATATTTCTTTATTCTCTTGGAACTTTTGTTATGTCCCCATTTTCATTCTTAATTATATGTAATCATATAGTGACATTCTCTATCCCTAATAATGCTTTTTATCGTAATGTCTGTTTTTCCTAATAATTACTTAAGTGTGTGTTAGTTTAGAATTTAAATGATATATCATTTTCTTCTCATATTTACAAATTTTTTAGGTCATTAAATTTTTGGTATTTTTTTCCATGCAAGCAAGTAATCTCTGACTTTTAACTGCCATGTTAAATTTATTTATGTTAAATTTATTTATATTCATTATTGTTAAGGACATATTTTGACATGCTAATTTTCTTTAAGTTTTAAAAATTTCCTGCTTTTAAATTATTTCTTGATTGTTAAATCATCATTAACTGAGTTTTGTTTGAAAATTAAGCACTTCATTTCATTATTTTAGTAATTACCTCCAAAATATTATCATGCTTAATAAATTAATCATTTTTAAAGACAGTACTAGAATCTTAGAAACATTTAACTCATATTATCCCATTGCAACTTAGTGCCATTTTATCAAAATTTTGAGTCTGTCTTTTTAAAAAGCCCATAAACTTGTAACATTATTTTATAGAGACAATATTTATTTATATTTATTCATATGCCAATTTTTTGCTTCCAAGTACTTTTTTAAAATCTCAGATCAGCTGGGTGTGGTGGCTCACGCCTGTAATTCCAGCAGTTTGGGAGGCTAAGGGAGGGCGAATCACCTGAAGTCAGGAGTTCAAGACCAGCCTGGCCAAAGTGATGAAACCCCGTCACTACTAAAAACACAAAAATTAGCCAGATGTGTTGGCGGGTACCTGTAATCCCAGCTACTCGGGAGGCAGAGGCAGGAGAAGCACTTGAACCCAGGAAGTGGAGTTTGCAGTGAGCCAAGATCGTGCCACTGCACTCCAGCCTGGGTGACAAAGCGAGACTCCATTAAAAAAAAAAAAAAAAAAAAAATCTCAGATCATCCTTTTGGTGTCATTTTTCTTTTTCTTGTTAAAAATAAAGTTTATTTTGTATATCTGAGTTTACAACATTGTATTTTAAAATTTAAGATCTTTTAAAATGGTATATATGTAGACAGTAAAATGATTACCATAGTGAAGCAAATGACCCTATCTATCATCTTGCATAGTAACTTTTCCTGGTTTACAAGAATAGCTAAAGTCTACTTATTTAACAAAAATCCCTAATAGCATACAATTCTATTAACTAGTCCTCATGTTGTACATTAGCTCTCTAGATTCGTTTATCATATATATCTGCTACTTTGTATCCTTTGATCTACGTCTCCTCATTTCCTCCTGTATCCTTCACTCCTGGTAACCATGGTATCATGGTATCGTTCTCTATCTCTATATATTTGACCTTTTTCTTTTGTTTTATGGTTCCACATGTAAGTGACATCATGTAGTTTATATTTGTGTGCCTGACTTATGTCACATGGTGTAGTGTCCTCCAGGTGCCTCCGTGTCATGGCAAATGGCAGGATCTTCTTTTTTAAGGCTGAATAATATTCCATTGTAAATATATCCCCCTTTATCCATTCATTTGTCCAGGGATGCTAAGGTTATTTCCGTATCTTGGCTATTGTGAATAATGCTGCAGTGAACATGGATGGGAGTGCAGGCATCTTTCTGATAGGGTGATTTTATCTCCTTTGGGTATAGATTGAGAAGAGGGGTTGCTAGGTCATATGCTAGTACTATTTTAATTTCTTCAGGAACTCCATACTGTTTTCCATAATGGCTGCACCAATCTCCATTTTTCACCAACATTGTACTAGGGTTCCCTTTTCTCCACACCCTCAGCAACACTTATCTCTTATCTTTTTGATAATAGCCATCCTAATGGGTGTGAGGTGACATCTCAATGCGGTTTTGATTTGTATTCCCTGATGATTAGTGAGGTTGAGTACCTTTTAGTGTACTTGTTTGGCCATTTTTATGTCCTCTATGGAGAAATATCTACTTAGGTTTCACTTTTCTTTTTTTGAATGACTGCTTTTCATGTTTATTTTAGCATAAATCTGTTTGTGGTAAAAATCTCTCCCCTTAAAAAATCTGAAATATTTTCATTTCACCTATTATACTTAAAAATCCCTTTAATATACAACTCATACACGGTAAGATGTACAAATCTTAAGTATACAGCTAAGTGAATTTTACATATAAAAATATATAAATATACACACTTTCACACACACACACACACACATGCACACACTCATTTAACCACCATCCAGATTAATATATAAAGCATTTCCAGCCCCCTAGTAGGCTTCCTTTGCTGCCTCTCAGATAATACCCTCCAAAAATATTGTTTTGATTTCCATCTCCATATATTAGTTTAACAGCTTCACATGAATGGAATTGTACACATATACCCTTTTCCGTATAGCCTCTTTAGGCAACACTATCTCTTTGCAATTCATTCTTGTTGTTGCATGTAGCAGTAGTTCATCCTTTTACATTGTTGTGCAATATTGCATCATATGACTATTCCATAATTTATGTATTTATTCTCTTGGTGATGGGTTTTGACTATTATGATGAAGCTGATAAGAACTTTCCTGGATATATCTTTTAGAGCAGGAGTCCCCAACCCCAGGGCCATGGACTGGAAGCAGTCCGTGGCCTGTTAGGATCTGGGCTGCACAGCAGGAGGTGAGTGGCGGGAGAGTGAGTGAAGCTTCATCTGTATTTACAGCTGCTCCCCATCAGTTGCATGATGAATGAGCTCCTCCTCCTGTCAGATTAGCAGTGGCATTAGATTCTCATAGGAGCGTGAACCCTACTATGAACTGTGCATGTGAGGGATCTGGGCTGCATGCTCCTTATGAGAATCTAACGCCTGATGATCTGTCACTGTCACTCATCACCCCAGATGGGACCATGTAGTTACAGGGAAACCAACTCAAGGCTCCCACTGATTCTACATTATGATGAGTTGTAGGATTATTTCATTATATATTACAATGTAATCATAATAGAAATGAAGTGAACAATACATTTAATGCGCTTGAATCATCCGATACCACCCCCCCACCCTGGTCAGTGGAAAAGCTGTTTTTCATAAAACTCGTCCCTCATGCCAAAAAGGTTGGGGACTTCTGTTTTAGAGGACATCAGCCCTCATTCCATTTGGGTATACATTTGGGAGTGGAATTGCTGGTTCATCTTAAAAACATGTATATGTGTGTCTTTCTCTCTCTCTATGTGTGTGTGTGTGTCTATATACACACATATGTATATGTATGTTTAGTTTTAGTAGTTAGTACTGCCAAATAGTACTTCAAAGTTGTTATACTAATTTATATTTATAGCAGCAATAAATAAGAGTTTAAGTGGCCTTCTCATTCTTGCCAATATGTGTCATTGTCTGTTTTTCTGACTGGGCATTCTAATAGGGGCATAGGGGAATCCTTGTAAATTTGCATTCCCCTGATAACTAAGAATTGTTGAATATCTTTTTTTTTCTTTTTTGAAATGCAGTCTTGCTCTGTCTCCCAGGCTGGAGTGCAGTGGTGCAGTCTCAGCTCACTGCAACCTCTGCCTCCTGGGTTCAAGCAGTTCTCCTGCCTCAGCCTCCTAAGTAGCTGGAATTACAGATACCCACCTCCATGCCTAGTAATTTTCTAATTTTTAATATTTTTTTATTTATTTTAATGTTTTTTATTTTTAATTTAATTTTTTAAAATTTTTAGCAGAGATGTTTAGCAGAGGCGGAGTTTTGCCATGTTGGCCAGGCCAGGCTGCTCTTGAACTCCTTACCTCAAGTGATCTACCTGCCTCGGCCTCCCAAAGTGTTGGGATTACAGGCGTGAGCCACTGCACCTGTCTTTTTGTATTCTTAATGATCATTTTATATTCTTTTTAGTGAATTGCCTGTTCACATTTTTACTCATTTTAAATTGGATTGTTTGTTTTTTATTATAGACTTACAGAATCACAAAGAATTACTTTCTTATTAAAATGTAAATTTTTAGGGTACACAATTCTAGAGTGAATTTTTTTTTTTCTCCTTGCATATTGATGATCTTAAGCCTTTGCCTTCTGGCTTTCACTTTTTCGTAATGAGAAGTTAGTTGTAAATCTAACTGCCATTGCTACAGGAGTAATCAGCATTTTCTCTCTTACTGCTTTTAAGTTCATCTTTTTAATTCTTAATGCTCCATAGTCTCTAGGTGTTAGTTTCCCTTTTACTCGTTTTGATAGGCAAACACTGTGCTTTGTGAATCAGAGAGTTCTCTGCTAATTACCTTACATATTGATCTCTTTCATTCTCTCTAGTCCTTGATTCAGTTCATTCAATTAGGTATGTATAGACTTTTTCATTCTATTCTTCCTATATCTTAACATCTTTTTACATCTACTTTTGTGCATTCTTGTTAACTCCTAAGCTTTTTTTCACTCCATAGTCTAGTGATCTTAATATGTCTATGTCTGTCTGTTCTTCTATCCATCAGTTAAGCTTTTGACATCTTGTTTCTTATTCCTAAACTCCTTTTGGGATCATTTTACCAATATCCCTAGTAATTTTGATCTTGCTTATTGTTGTGATTTAAAACAATTTTTGAAAATTATGTCTCTAATCATTCAATTCCCAAAGAATTTGAAAGTCTAAATTTGCCATGTCTGTTGATTTCAATGTGTTTTATTTTCCCATGTGTGTTTGCTGATCTTTGATTTTAGACTTAACATTGGTTGATTTTAATCTGGGGAAACCTGGAAGCCTATACTAATATTGCTTTTGGCAAGAGAGAATTGTGCATACAAGAGGGAATTGTGCTGAGATTCAGTGGACCTGATACATTCTGACTTTTCTAGAAAATAAATTCTCAAAATGTACAATGTGTATGGCTTCTTTCTTTCTCTTTTTTCTCAGCTAAATATTATCTAGACCCCTGCTGCATTCCACAGTTGCACCAGTCTTGTGCTCAGCTTTCCTACCTTGCCTCAAGCCCAAGGCTCAGCCTGCTGGCCACAGAGATGGAATTGGCATCTGCCCTTGGATTAGTGCTGCCCTTTTCTTTGCCCACCATGGAATGTTCCACTTTCATTTCACTTTGAGGGGCTTGGGAAGCTCTTGGAGGTTTCTCTTACTTCATGTGAGTTCAGCAATAAATTATCTTTTATGGAGAATCCTCCTTATTGCCAAAAGGATAAATTGTCCTATTTTCCCAGAAAGATTATGGAGAGGACATTCCTATAGTGCTCTATGGTTTAGAACAGTGCTCTATAAGCTCTTTGGGGTAACTTTGGTGGTGGTGGGGATGATATTGATCGTGAAGGAGGTGGATGATCTGGGAACATACGAATAAGACTTCAGGCTCTTCAGCCCTGCTTCAACTAGTATTTTCCACTGTGGTCTGCCTATAGGATTTTAATGACAGATTGATTCTAAACCTTAAACATTTGTTCAAATCAAATGAATAATTTTATTATTCCCAATTAAATTTATCCATTCTACACAGCCCTAAAGGTTCTCTGTTATGATTTAATGGTCTTTAATAATGTAGATTATTGGTGTCAAAATAATGTAAACACACAGAAATGAGAGTGGCAAGATCCAGCAAAGGAAGAGAGAAGTCACTGCCTCACAGGAGAGACCATACTTAAAGGGGAGATAAAAGAGGGAATTGACCACAAAGAGTTCAAGATTTTTAGGTGAAAGAGTTTGCTATTTTAAAAGCCAATAGTAACAATAATAATATTAAAAAATCATAAACTGTGGTGATTCCCTCTTTAACTTTGGTTCATAGGAGATTCCTCATGTCATCTGATTCATTTATTCATGATATTACAGATATGTATTAAAAATGGAAGCTTTTTCAAACAGTCTTCTTGGAGCAGATCTGGCTATAAGTACATCATTGTGCTTGACTTTCATTCAATCCATTTTTATGAGTTTGTGCTAAGGAAAAACACATGCTGGCAATACAATTACATTAAAGTCAAGATTTGTATCCAAATATCCCCATGTCTATAAGAGCTAAGCTTACTGTAATCATAGAAAAAAATCTCTCCTATAAGATCTGAAACTTTACTAACTTATAATATTACATTTTTGGTTATGGATAGGAAAGCTGTATGTTTACCATGAGCCAAATGCATTGTATAAAATTTCTAATCCAGTTTCATTTAATCCTTACAACAATGGAGTGATTTTCATAAACTTCATTTTAAAAAATGAGCCTGAAAAAGGTCCAATAACTTGATTAAGGTGTATAAAGCTTCTATGTATGTATAAATGTGTTAATAAATTTATAGACATACATATTTGTCTGTATATATATATACTGCTTTTTCTGGAAAATTCATTCTCTAAATGTAGAATCTGTATGCTTTTTTGTTGTTCTTTTTTTTTTTCTTAGTGTCTATTTATTTATTTGGTCATAAACACCAAGGAATATATGTGTCATTATAGTGACCATGATTGAAATTTCATGGTAAATAGGCTTCTTCACATCTTATTTTACAAATACTTACACCATCATTTATAATAGTTTTTGTTCACAGAAATCTTATGAGGCCAGTTAGTATTGTCCTCTGAATGAATGAAGCAGAATAGAATAGTTTGTCTAAAGTCACAGTAGAGTCTTGGCTAAAATGACAGCCCCAAGGTCCTAATCAGCTCCTTGAGGAACTTCAGAACCATCTCTGCTTTATGCTGCAAGTATTTTGCACTAAACTGTGAAATAAAACCCAGTTTTAACTTTATTTTTATAAGCTAAACCTATCCTTCTGGATATAATAGTGGGATTTTTAACCCTGTGTTGGTACTATCCCTAATGGCTCCAAAAAAGCCTTCTTAAGTCCTGGGCATACTCTAAATAGTTTTTAAATACTCAACCTTCTTCAGGACTGTCAAATACATTTTATTAACTGACCTGAGGAGCATACAGATAACAGAATGGCTGAGGAAGCATGGCAAATTCTTTTGAAAAGTAGGATAAAACCCTGCTATTTTTGCATATCATTTTCCTTTGTCCTAAATTTTACAGTTCTTTGATCTGTATATAAAATTGGAGAAATACATTGTAATTTTGGTGAGACCAACATTCGGATATATACTTTTTTTGTTTTCTTACCGTAGTTCATATTGATAGTTTTAGGTGCTCAGGTAAAGTGACAAAATGACAGAGTTTTCAGTTATATCATAAAACTAAAATTGTCTTCATTAACAGTGATAATTGTATATTAAATATTTAAATATTAAAATTAAAATAATTACAAATTTTAAAAAAACTCCGTAAAGGCCATACAATTTTTTATAAACAAAAAAGAAGAGAGTTAGATGAGTGGAGAAGTTACTTGACCAGCAGACAAGAAGAAACAATGCCTTGATTAAGTCACTTAACTCATTTGGCCCTTTTTCATCTTTACAGAACAATGAGGGGAGTACAACAATGGCATCTGAACTTTCATGCTATTGTTTACAGTAGTTAAACCATGTATATAGATTTTATAGGCCAGGAGCCTAGTAACAGAAGAGTTGCTTTCTTGGAAGAGTGTGTGTGTGTGTATGTGTGTATGTTTGTGTATATGTGTGTGTGCATGTGTGTACATGTATATATGTATGTATGTGTGTATGTGTGTGCTTGTGTACATGTGTATATATGTGTATGTGTGCGCGTGTGTGCATGTGTATATGTGTGTGTATATGTATGTGTCTGTGTGTGTATGTGTGTGTGTGTGGGTGGGTGGGGGGAAGTGGTAGTGCAGTGTGAGCCTTGGTCTTGTCCATCCTTTTCTCCCTTGATGTCTCCTGCAATACTTCGGCAAAACTCTGTACTTCTAAGACTATAATTGGAAAATAATTATTTAGAGAATTTCTAAAATTCAGCTCTGAATAACGATATTTTATGATTTATTCTTGGTTAGTTAAAGAAGACTCTTAGGCACTTGTATAGAGTTAATATAAGATAGAGCCGCTCGAATATCTTGCTTAGAAACTATCCACTGTGATTTCTTAAATATAACATTAGGGTTAAAAATACTCAACTATAAATCAAAGAAAACATTGAAGAATCTTGTATTTTTCCAAGAGAATTAACTCTTTAAAAATCATAGTAGAAAGGCTGGGAAAACATAAATTGACTTCTGAGTATAAATTAGGCTCACAGTAATTATTATAATCAATTAGATGGTTTATGAGACTACAGAAAGTGATGGAGAAAGAATACACACATTCTACTTGGGAAAATAATGGTAAATACATTTCCCAAGAAGAGAAAAAGGAATAATAATGAGTACATGGAGAAAGTTATTTGTTATAGAATCAGGACAAATATGCCAAGAGAGGGAAAGCACAAAGATTATGCTATGAAAGAGTGTCAGACAAGCTGGCTTGGTGGCACACGGTGAACGGTGCTGTGGGGAACATCTGCTTGCAGCAGAGAAAGCAAGTGTCATGGCACCAACAATTCCAGGCATGCCACCAAGAAGTATCTTTGCTCAAGCGAATTCACACTAGATGTACATTTCCAGTTGCTGCTGGAATCCTATGCAGCTTGTTGATTTGGTCAGCAAACGGATGGCATGACAGATCGGATATAATCAGACTAATTTTTATCCACCATGCATACTTAGGAAGGTGGATTACTCTACAGGCCTGAAGAGATGCTCTTGGCTGCATTTCAAAACTACACACAGCAGGCGGAGAATGGCTGTAAGACAGAGCCCAAATCCTGCAGGTCTGAACTTCAGTGCTGTCTCAAATGTCTTAAACACTGGTATTGGCTTTCTTGGACAGTGACTGGGAGGACAGAAATATTCATAAATGGAAGGCAAATCTACAATTCTTCCAAAGAGTAAAAGAAAGGGTCAGGGAGATGAGTAGCAAAAGAGGACTTTGCTGCAGAGAGATCAGGCGTGTCAATTGCTTAGTATGTTATGTGGCTACCTAGTAAGGGTTTATCAGATGTTAGCTACTATGTCGAATATGGTGTCCTTTTGCTCAGGGTCTCTCTCACCTTCTTCTAGTGAGTTTTTCCTGTGTGGCAGAGACTTGAAAGAGAAAACCTACATTTTCTAAACTATCTTGCACCTGAGGTTCTGGATGCAAATTAGGTTTATATGATTTAGCATATGCAAGATGTAGAAGGCAGCAGGAAGAAATGCTCTTACTGCTTTTGGCTATTTTCTGCCAGCAAATGGGTTTGTGGAGAGATGAGTTCTTTTCTGCAGCAGACTTTTAATGCCTGTGGTGGGCTGATTGCATTGATGGGTCTAATGAACGCATCCTCATTTACTAGTGTGACTTCCTGATTCTTCACATGGAGGAATGGAGTTTATTTTTCACCACTGATTCTGGCTGCATGACTTGCTTCAGTTAGTAGAATGCTGTGGAAAGATGGTGTGCCAGTTCCAAGCGTAGGCCTCAAGGCTACTTACACGCTTCTGCTTTGGAACCTAGAATCCTGCCTTTACTGGGCACATGAAACGGGAGTCCTCAGCCCTCACAGATCAACTCATGCCTGGCCAACCTAGGAATGGACTTCCCAACCAGCCAGCGTGAGCAAAGCCACACTGCTGACTCATAGAGTGAGCCAAATAGAATGTCTATCGTTGTATGCCATTGATGCTTTGTTGATTTTGGTTGTGCAGCATGATTGTGACAATTAAAAATGGATATGATGTCTGATCTCCAAACCTGTGGGTGTTGAGAGGTACCTACACCAGAGGTGACTCTGAACTCCTCAAGCCAGCATGCAGTCACCCCTTGTGGCCCTAGCTATGGTAGCTTCCTGATCCCAGGATTACAGTTTTGGTAGTGTTTTTAGAACCCATCGATCCCAGCTTTGGTGTCCTGATTCCTCTCTCTTCAGAATCTGATAAAATACAGTAGTTTCAATAGTGTGTCAAGTCTGCAGTATTTTGAGTGCTATCACTGGAAGCTCAGGTTAGAATCTGCTCCTTCCGTTCTTCTGATAAGTTTTAAGTGCCCAATACCTATTATTAAATGCCTCTCTGCTTGACATACTGATAAGGTTCCGCTCTGTGTCCCTACCCAAATCTCATCTCAAATTGTAATCTCCATGTGTCAAGGGAGGGACCTGGTGGGAGGTAGTTAAATTATGGGGGTGGTTTCCCCCAAGCTGTTCTGGTGACAGTGAGTTCCCATGAGATCTGATGGTTTAAAAGTGTGGCACACCCCCCATCTCCTGCTGCCATGTAAGACATGCCTTGCTTCCCCTTCACCTTCCACCCTGATTGTAAGTTTCCTGAGGCCTCCCCAGTCATGTAGAATTGAGTCAATGAAACCTCTTTTCTTTGTAAATTACCCAGTCTCAGGTAGTTCTTTATAGCAGTGTGGAAATGGACTAATACACATTACCTATGATGGTTCTTGATACTTTCCTTGAACCCTGACTGATACAGATGTTATTATTACTGTTGTTATTATTATTTTTCCTCTTTCCAAATCCATACTGAGCAGACATATTGCTAAGGTCCTTCTGGATGTAAGGGAAATGAAAAAGAATGCTACATGGTGCAGTGCACAGTTATTTAGTGATTCTTTTCACGTTGAACAATGTTCTTTCTAAAATTATGTTTACAAAGTCACATAATAAAGTTTGGCCATTCATTCATTAATGTATTCATTTCCTATATAAGTGTTTAGAGCTTATGACATGCTAGATATTGTTCTGGACACTGTTGTAGAAAAGACAGATACAGTTCTGACTTTTTAGCACATTAAGTCTTAGTGAACAAAGATTTTGAAAAAAGTAAAATTTATGAACAAGATACTTTTATAGTGATACGTAGTCTATAAAGAAAATAATTAGAGTGATGTGATAGAGAATGATGTGATGAATTATTTCAGACTGACTGGTCAGAAAATAGTCCACTGAAGTAGTGATACTGAGCTGATACCTGAATGCAACAAGTCAGTCATTTGAAAATTTAAGTAATTGTAGGTAAAGGGAAGAAGAGTGCAAATGTCCTACCTAAGTGGGGAAAGAGCTGGGTGCATCTGGGAACCAGGAAGAAGGCAGAGTGGAGAGGGGAACAGAGTGAGGAAAGGGAAGACTAGTATGGTAAGATGCTTTTAATGGCTTTTGAGAATTCAATGTGACTACAAAAATTTGAAGTTAACTTGCAGCCTTCCTGCTTTCTAATTCTTATAGTTCCTTGTGATGGCCCAAAATGTCAATCAGTCATCAGAGGATGTTCAGGCCCATCCTCCCAAGGGCTCTGACTTTATTGCCCATGTATTTTCTGAATCAAAATATAGCCTGATTCAATGATTGCAATGGTGAATGCTCTATGAAATTAGGTTTTCTTGCAAATATACTCTCCATTCTCTTTACCCTAAAATCCCTCCCTTTCTTCTCCCTCAAACTCATTTCTTCAGAGCAAAATTCCTCTCTCTGCTAGGAGGAACAGATCCAAATGAAAGTCTTAAGAATTTGTATGTTTAACATTCTAGGGGAACAAACTACACATTAAACGATGACATTAACAGATCAGATGGACTATGCTATGTTTTTGGGGACCTGTATTTTTGAGACTTTCTTGGTGCCCTTGACTCCTTGGGACATAACTTACTTTATCTAACTTGCTTAAGCAAACCGAGGGGAAAGACCTGGCAGCTTCCCATTGCTCCTCAGAAAAATTATATTTGACACTAGGTATTTAGTGTGTTTGTCTGGTACTCAAATGTATATGCATTATGACTCACTTTTAAGGCTCAATTCATGGTGTGTGGCTGAAATGCCAAGTGCTGTAGACATGCCCTTGCAGGGTGACTGTTCTTTCAGTCACCATTTGCTGTTTAAACAGTCTTTTACTAGCTTAGTTTTGTCTCTCGTGGGTTACTTGACAATTTTTGTTTCTCAAAATGTCTTATTATCATGCAGCCTATTGGTTTATCTGCTGCTATTATTTTGCATTTCACAAACTGTCCTCATCGATGCTGTGTGAGAATGTACTTAATTTTCTACCTGAGTGTCAGTCTACTGCTCCAGAGCTGCCTAGAACATTTTCTTTCATCTATCTTCTTACCTTCCAGATCCAGCAGAGTTGAACCACAGGAATCCCATCTCAATATTGAAGACTCACTCCCATTTGGAATCTCATTATTGCTTAGCTTGTCTGTCTATTGTATCTTCAGAACTGTTTGCTGGTAATATTGGAGGAGTGCTTTTGAATTGTTGGGACCTTACTTGTAGTGGGTTTCACTTCTTTTCAGTTTTAGGTCAAATATTTATAGATTGTTTTGTAGACTCTGCTGCAAGGGTCTCAGAGTCCTGATAGATATGCTGGGTGGGCTAGGTTACTATTAATAGTGTTACTGCAATTATGTTTTTAGTGGATGATCAGAGAGTTTGTTATTAAGCGGCAGAATTTAGAGGCAGGTGTGTTAGTAACAAAACTCTTAAAGGTGGTTCTCCTGTTGCGATTTTCATGTCTCAGTCCTGTGTTGACTTTGCAAAATAGCATAATTGCTTTCATGTAGTTTTCTAAATGTGTTGGCATAGTGTCTAAATGTGGCCTGCACTACTATCTGAATGACCAAGTTGGGAATGTCTGAGAATGCTTTTTATTTGAGAAGAACTTCTTCTAGGAGTAGTGGAAGTCAAGTCTGAAATCAGCCACCAGGTTTCTAATTGCATCCTTGCATAATGTAGGCTGAATAAGCTGAAACAAACTAAAAAAACTTAACTTTTTGTTTTTGTATTGAGGAATGAGTAAGACACGATACCTTGATTCAATGTAACTTTTAGATCTCTTGCTAATAATCTGCTCCACAGCAGCCAGAATCCAGGTACACCAAACATATATTTTTTAAAAGGCAGATGAAAAAGTAACCCGAAGAATTCTTAAATTCAATAGTTTCAAGATTTGAAACTTAACTTTAATAGAGATTTTGGACCATATAGAATAAGAAGTCCCTCTGTTGACTTACACAAACGCTGAAAGCCTGCAATGTACTCTAAGTATTCTCTTATAATCTAATTTTATATGATTTCCACATTTTTCCCACTTTTGTTTTGATCATGCCTTTCAAAAGTTTTATGTTTTTGCTTCTGATAATTTTTTAATTTAAAGAACTAAACTAGAATTGATAGCTAATTGCTATATGTGCCTTTTCTTGATTCTGGTTTTCTCTGTACCATTAAGGAGTTGATGTTTATCACTTCATTATGTAAGCTTTTGTTTCAAATACATGAACTCATAAGCAATATGTATTATTATTTTGCATGTTCTTTAAAATTTGTATGTTTACATATAGTATCATGCTATATGCATAAATTTGCTTTTTAAAAAATAACCTTCCTTTTGAGATTTGTCCATGTTGATACATGTAGTTTAATTTATTCATTTTAATTGCTATGGAATATTTTATTGTAATAATATACAGTAATTTATTAATTTTTCTTTCACAGGCATTTCAGTATTTAAAAAATTTTGGTTTTGATTATTATAAAAGTTGCTGCAGTGAGTACTTGTAAACTTTATTCTTCTGCACATCTTGTGCACACCTGTAATACACCTAGAAGCAGACTGCTGAATTGCAGAGTTTTAACATCTTTCACTTTAGCATTTGTGTTAATTTGCCCTACCACCACTTCCTTTTGATCAACCAGATCGTCAACACTGGCGTTGTAAATGTTAAGTGTTGCTGATCTGATGGATGTGAAATGGCATCTCATTTCTTGGCATAAATTTTCATTTCCCTGATTACCAATGAAGTTGAATATCTTTTTACCTGTTTATTCAGTTGAGGTTTCCTCTTTTTCAATTGCCTGTTTATATCTCTTGTCTGTTTTCCCTATTGGATTACTTGACTTTTTCTTGTTAATTTGTAGGAATCTTTTATATATTATGATTATTAATCCTTTGTTAGTTTCTTGTGTTGAAAACATCTTCTCACAGACTGTGGCTTTCGATATATATATTTTGCTATGTAGAGCTTATTAAGCATAATGTAGTCAAATTTATCAATCTTTATCGTGTGGATTTTATTGCGTGTGTTTCAAAAATCTTCCCTAAACAGTGTCACAAAGATATTCTTCTATATTTTTCTGAAAAATTTAAATTTTGCTTTTCCTGGAATTATAAGGATCTAATTTTATATTATTTGCATATGTGCCATTTTGCGTATGTGTAGCCAGTTGTACCAGCATCTTATATTGTATAGTGCATTTTTTTGCCTAATGATTTTCAGTTTCCCTCAGAGTATCTGGCTGTCTATCTGTTTCAGGGCTCTCAATTATTATTATTTTTGTTTATCTTTTTACTAATATGATATCTTAATGCTAAAAAATAAATATCAATATCTCATAGGGCAAATCATCTAAATCAAAATTGTATTGATTTTTTTCTTTCTGCTCTTCCATAAGTATTTTGCTGTTAGCTTATTACCACAAAAATATTTTTGGGATTTAGATTGTAATCTCATTTAATTTACAGAATAAATTAGGGGTAAATTGACATATTTGTGATATCGAATCTTTCCATCCATGAATGTGGTCTATCTTGCTATTTATTTAGGTCTTTTATGTCTGCCAATAATATTTATAATTTTTTTATAAAGATCTTTTATATCTAAAATCAGACTTATTCCTGGTAACTTATACCTTTTAAAAATATAATTTTGAGTGGAATATTTTTCTAATACATTTTCTAACTGTTGCATAGGAACTCTATTGATTTTTAAAATTCTGATCTTGTATTTAGTAACTTTGCAGATTTATCTTGTTTTAATAACTATTTTGGTTTATATATATATATATATATTTGTGTGCAAATAATGAATGCCTTTGTCTCTTCATTTCTGATTATTTTACCTCAAAATGTTCTTGTCAAGGATATTATCTAGGATAATGTTAAATATGAACAGAAAGAGTAATCATCCTTGTTCTGGTTCTGATTATAATGTAAATGCTTCTAAATTTTCATCATTATTTGCCTTCAATTTGTCTTTAAATGCAGTATTGTTTTCATAGATAAAGGCTACTGAAAGCAAATAAATAATTTATATAGTAAACGCGTATTTGTAAAAATATTTTAGGAACTTACAGAGTTAATAGCAGAGTCTGTAGAATTGAAAACTGTGCCGCTAAGTGTTCCAGATCCCACTGCAAGATAAGTATGAAGAGACCAACAACCTCCCAAACTGGTACAGAAATTACCTCAAAGTGACAACATATGAGCTTCAGAAGATGCAGAAAGAAATCGCGTCTAAACTTCTCTTATCTGACTAGTACAGAGCTTTTAGAGGGTCGGCCGCCGCCAACAGCTCCCTGCCCCTACCCCTGGTCTCCACTCAGAGCGGCACTCACAGTAGGCTCCAGTCCATTCTAAAAACATTGTATAAACAAGCCTCATCAGAACCCTCCATCCTTTCACGCCCTAACCTACCCCGGATTCCTTACTTAAGCTAGTATATGCTCTTTACTCCCAGACGTTCTGGGAGCTGCTCTCTCTACAGGGTACTCCTGCAGGTGCAATGCATGTTTCTCCTGTTAATCTATCATCAGTTAACTTGCAGGCCCCCAGTCGACAGAACAAAGTTGGTAGTGGAGACGTTTTTTTCCCAACATTGAACACTTCACAACTGCCGCTGCTGGGCACAGACATGGTGGCTTGCACTGCTGATATCCCCGCGTAAGACACATTTAAAACATTTTTTTTTATTTTTCAAAATCACATATTAAACATGTTTTTATTTATTTATTTTATAGAAGCAGGGAGTACAGAGGCAGGTTTCTTACATGCAGATACTGCAGAGTGGTGGAGTCTGGGATTTGGTGTACCTGTCATCTGAATGGTGAACATGGTACCCAATAGTAAAGTTTCAGCCCTCACCCGCTTCCATCAGCTGACTGTGTGTAGTCCCCGATGTCTGTTATTCCACACTGTGTCTTTGTGTGTACCCACCGTTTCACTCCCACCTGTAATGAGAACATACGGTATCGGACTCCCTGTTTCTGAGTTATTTCTCTTAGCGTAAAGGCCTCCAGTTCCATCCATGTTGCTGCCAAAGATATGATTTCATTCTTTCTTATGGCTGCGTAGTATTCTTGGTGTATATATATCACGTTTCCTGTATATGAATACATTCATCTGCAGATGGACACTTAGGTGGGTTCTGTATCTTGGCTACTGTGAGCAGTGCTGTGAAAAACATATGCGTGCAAAGATTTTTTAATATAACCATTTCTCTTCCTTTGGGTGGATACCCAGCAGTGGGATTGCTGATTGGAAAGTAGCTCCGTTTTTAGTTCTTTGAGAAATCTCCATATTGTTTTCCATAAAAGTTGTACTAATTTACATTCCTGCCAGCAGTCGCAGACACTTTAAAAATGACTACCTTTGAAACCAGATGTAGCTGCAGCAATGACGTGCCCCTTGGCTGCACGTGCCCTTGGACACCCCCCTTGCTCCGTGGATTCCACATGGCCCTGCTTCTCAGGTCAGCAGCCCAGGTTCAAGGTGCAGGAGTGGGTCTGTTGGGCTGGCAGAGCCCAATCGTGTGTCTGTACTCCCCAGCTGCCAGGGAGTTTGAGGAGACAAGAGCTGGTCATTTTTCAGCTTCCATATTAGTTGGTGGGCTCTGTCTCAAAAGGTGGATACTCCTTGAAAGAAAACACTTCAGATGCTGACAAGATGTAAACAGCCGATATAGGCTTTTAAAGCTGCCAGAGAGATGATCGGGGTGGCTCACGTCTGTAATCCCGGCACTTTGGGAGGCTGAGGTGAACGGATCACTGAGGCCGGGAGTTTGAGACAAGCCTGGGCAAAATAGCGAGACCCCATCCCTATAAAAATTTTTAACAAATTAGCCGGGTATAGTGGCCAACCTGTAGTCTAGCTCCTCAGGAGGCTGAGGTGGGAGGATGGCTTGAGACCCAGGAATTTGAGGTTGCAGTGACTGATGATCTCACCACTGCACTCCAGCCTGGGTGACAGAGCAAGGCCCAGTCTCAAAAAGCAAAGCAAAACAAAACAAACAAACACGAAACTTGAAAGCTGCCAAGGAGTTCTTTACCTGGGCTCAGGGGAAGAGCAAATTTTCCTTTTCTTCTGGCTGGAAATTTAGGAATGCTCATTTTCATAGACCAGACACAATTCAAGGCATTAAATCTGTGACATAGCATTCATCCCTACAGATAATTAATGTATTAAATGCTTGGCATATTAAGTGCAAACTTTACAAGTCACAACAAGATTACCCTAACTGCCAAATTAGGGTGCTGTGCCCAAACAATTTTTGCCTTAAACATCATTACCGATAATAATCTGTGGGATCTGAGCTCAGCTGGGTATCTGGCTGGTGATGGGTGAGGTTGAACGGAACGCAGCTGCCTCCTTCTCAGCCTATTAGCTAAGCACTGCTAAGCAGTGGAAACCAGCTTTTGTGAGCTTGTCCAGTACAGGTATATATTAATTTCACTTAGCCATTTATGAGTCAGGAGACACACAGACTGTCCAATTAAAAATACCCTTTTGTACAGGCTCTTTTCAGACCCAAACCATACTTTCATACAAAGGAATGCATAAATATACATGATAATTGACTCTAATGACAGGAAAAGAATGTGATGAAACATTTCCTGATAAAATCTAGTCTCAGCATGCAAAGAGGATCAGGCCTCCTCTTCAGTCATTGTGATTTACAGTATCAAGGGTGAAATTCTAAAGGGTGAAGACATTTTCTTCTAAATGGATAATATATGTATGTAGAAGAGCAGAGACCTTTGTGTTATCTGGACAAGTAAAAATTATAAATGCTGTCTAGCTGGAAAAGAAAAATTCCATTTGACAAGTCAGCCTTCCTTCATGGTCTTTTTCGTTTCTAGGTATCAAGTCGATTTTTCAATTCTTCTTACGATTTTGTCATGCTCCTGATTATAAAGCAGTTAGGCTTAGTAAGCAGCATGAAAAGGGCATGGTTTCTGGGCTTTCTTCCACTGTTTTTTAGGGCATGCCTCTAGACACACTTCCCTATTCTATTATGAATCTGGCACTCTTCAGAGATGTGGAATGCAATTATAATGGTCAAGGATCTGAGTATTTGAAAATGAATCTTTAAAACTAGACACAATTATGAGAACACAATTGTGAGGCCTTCGATCAACATTGCACGCATCTCAGAGGTGGAGTACAGAGACTTCCTTGCGTATAATGTTATACATTAATAAAGCTCAATGTGACACTTTTCGGATGGACAGTTTGTCGGATTTCTTATCTTAAAGTTATTCAGTGTTGAGCTTCTCACAGAAATAGCTTTAGTCCTCTTAGGAAAAGAATTGAAAATGTACGCAGGCAAATAGAACTCTGGGGTAATGAACAAATATTCCGTCTGATTCAAAACAGGATTTTAGTGATTAGAATAATTGTCAACAAAACAAAGACCTTGATACTACATTAAACAGCAAGCACCTGGCAGATTGAGTGTTTATAATGCACATTATGTTGGAAGAACAGGCAAAGTCACTTGTTTTACACATGGGTGCGTTTCCACTGTAATAATTAAAGCAGTTTTAGTAAAGAATATGAAAATATTTTTAGCCAATTTAAAGAATATGTATTTTCAAACAGTACAAATCATTTGCTGAAACAGACTTCTGAAACCAAATTATGGGATTAGTAGTTTATAACTTTCTCTGAATGTATAATCTTTTACAAATATCCATTCACGTCAAATATTCATTCTGGTACAAATTTAAGAACCAGATGTGATATTTAAAATGGCCATCTATGGCCGCCCCCAGAAACCGTCTGTCTTATACTTGAAGCTACTTTTCTCACCTTTTTGCTCTAAACAACGCTGGCAAATGGACCTCCAGCTTTAGAAGTGGCAAAGACGGGCTTTTTGGTCAGACACAGCAGACGCCTGGAAAGTGGACCCGGGGCCTGTTAAGTCCCAGCTACTCGGGAGGCTGAGGCAGGAGAATCGTTTGAACTCGGGGGGCGGAGCTTGCAGTGAGCTGAGATCACACCACTGCTCTCCAGCCTGGGCGACAGAGCGAGACTCCGTCTCCAATAAAAAAAAAGAAAAAAAAAAAAGTGGCCCCAGGACCCACCGTGCTGGGAATTGCCGTGGTGGGAGAATAAGACTCAGGCTGCCTGTCCGCGTTCTGGGGTTCGCTGGAAGCGGAGGCTGTCCCTCCCTTCCCGCCTGTCCTCCGCGGGCTGTGGCTCCTCCCTTCCCTGGCCCTGGCTTCAGGGACGCCCCGGAGCAGCCCCGGTGCGGACGCCCCATCGCAGCCCTCGGGCGGGAGCGCGCGTCTGAACTAAGCCAGGCGCGCTTCGCTCGGGGGACCTCTCTGGACAGTTCTGACGCCAGCTGCACACGAGGCGTTTTTCCCTAGTTCTCATCCATGGCCTGCGCTGGGCATCTCCGCCATCTTCAGGGCTCCTCCAACCGCCTGCGGGAGGCCGGCGCCCGGGCGCGCTTCCCCCCCTGCTGCTCTCTTCCTCCGCGTGGTCTCCCGAGCGACTCCCTCCGTGGTCAGGGGCCCAAACCCCCACCTAACCTCCAGCCAACGCCCTTCTCCCGAGCTCCAGGCCCCTCCAGCTCCAGTGTGGGCATCGTCCCCTGGCTCTCCTCGAGTCCTCTCTTTTTTTCTTTTCTGTTTTTTTTTGAGACGGAGTCTCACTCTGTCGCCCAGGCTGGAGTGAGCGGCGCCATCTCGGCTCACTGCAAGCTCCGCCCCCCGGGTTCCCGCCATTCTCCTGCCTCCGCCTCCCGAGGAGCTGGGACCACAGGCGCTGCCACCTCGCCTGGCTAGTTTTTTGTATTTTTAGTAGAGACGGGGTTTCACCGTGTTAGCCAGGATGGTCTCGATCTCCCGACCTCGCGATCCGCCCGCCTCAGCCTCCCACAGTGCTGGGATTCCAGGCGGGAGCCACCACGCCCGGCCCTCAAATCCTCTTACGCTCAGCCCCTTCCAGACGGAATTGCTCATCTTCTGCACAGCCCTTCCCGCTCTGGTATCAGCCGGGCTTCTCTGTGGCCACGCAGAGAACAGACACAGAAGTTGAAACTGACTTGCCCGTGAGTGAGATTCTTCAGCAAGGTGACAGACAAGGAGGGTAAACAGGAAGTAGGAAGAGCTTTTTGCTTTGAGTTTCTGCTTTCCAGGTCGGCTTGACTGGCAAGAGGGATGGCCCTGGGACCGCCCTCACTGACTGCAGGTATTTGCGGTTTTTGCCATTGAAAGGAATCACAAAAACCGCAATTACCTTTGCACCAACCCAAATATAAGCAGCCCGGGGCCAGTGTGGTGGTGCCGTGATGACTTCAATGTCGCAGGCTGTTTTTGTTTTTAACTCCTCCATCCTTATTAATTAGTGCTTTTCCTCAAGGTCACCTCAGGTCCACAGACAAGGCTGCTGAGGCTCCAGCCATCCTGCCTGTGTTCTGTTTAGGAAAGAAGAGACAGGAGCAAAGATGTTTTTCCAGTAACCTCATCTAATGCATTTTGCTGACATGTCACTGGCTACCCCATCAGGAAGGAGAGTCAGACATTTTGTTCTGCAATAGACATTTACGGGTTCTACTACTTAAGAATATGGATTAATAGACATAGGGTAGGAAACCAGCAGTCTCTGATGTCTGAGGGATTCTAAAAAGAAGCTTGGACTTTTAAAAACATGTTTGATATGTTTGTGCCCTCTAGATCCATGTCATTTGGCAAAGTGTCTCCAGAGTTATCTAGAATTTTTCCTTGAATTTCAATATCTCCTCATCAGTTGCTCCCGATCGGTTGCCAAGCCCTGCCAATTTTAAGTCCCTGAATGTAACTTGAATCTGTTCCCTCCTCTTCATTCCTGATATCCCTTCCCTAATTCAGGCCCTGCTGTTCCTCGCTGGGTCGCTGGCACCCCCACCTCTTGACTGTGTCCTGTGAGGAGGGGAGAGTAAAGCATAAACAGTGCTGTTTGGACGAACGGAGGCAAGATGGTGCACTTCCGGGTTCTTCTTCACCACCAACTCTTCCCACCGGCGAAAATGCAGCCGGCACCCGGGAAGGTGCAGACCAACTGGGCATGCGCCAGGTGACGTCAATCCGAAGAGACCAAGATTTACCTGGTCGCACCTGCGGATCGCCCCAGACACGCCCATGCCCCACCTATTGCCCTCCCACTCCTAAAAAAGCCGCTCTCCGCCATTGAGCCACACGGCCCTCTCACAGCCCCAGTCCTGTCCGGATGTCGGGACTGTAGGAGGTCCGTCGGAGAGCCCCAGGGGGGAACTCTGCCGGCCTTCTTTGCCGGAGGCCGACAGACTTCTCCACACCTTAGGTTACTAAAATAAACTTGCAGTTTTGCGCCTGACCTTTGCCTACTTGCTGGTTCTTTTGTGCTCGCTCTGGTGGTCTTAGAAAAACAAGACAAGTGCCAGCTCTACAGCTGGAGTCCTGGCTTCTCTGGGTGGGTAAGTAAATAGAAAATGGTGGTAGTTCCTGTGTTGTATGTGAGCTATCTGTTTAAATAGCTGATACTTTCACCGTTAGGTGTCCAAGGACGGGGATTGTCTTATTCCGTTCTTACTCTCCAGCACTTAAGACAATCATTCCTCGATAGTGGGACGTGGAATGGTAGACGCTGTGATTCTCCTGCGGAACTGAGGACTGTGAGAAGCAGAGCAGATTTCAGGGAGCTCCACAAGTCACACACACAGGCGACTGCTGGCTATTTCCACTTACTCGTCTGGAATTGATAGCACACTAAGTGGGCCCTGCTTCTTATTAGGTCGGTGCACAATAGCGATTCTTGCCATTAAAAGTAATGGCAAAAACCGCGATTACTTGTGCACCAACCTTATACCTATATATTATTTTTTTCAAATCTCAGTTTTTATTCCCATTCCAGCCTCCTAATACTTTCCCTTTGGATTTTTTTCCTAATCTTGAGAAGTCTGTGTTTTTTAGTGTAGTAATAACAATAATAGTATATTTAGCACACCCATGATGCCAGGGGCTTTTAAAAGATACTTTTTATAAACCAACTCATTTACTTCTCGCATCTACTTTTGAAGTAGCCCAATTTCTAATCCTCATTTTACAGATAAGTAAACTGAGGCACACAAGGTCAGTTAACCTGCCCAAGGTCTCTGGCTAGTAAGTGGATGAGAGTTCTCTGGATATTATTTGAATCTCAATCTCCCTATTTTTCTTCGTCATGACTTTATGTTTCCCCCTGTATTTCTACATATTTTAACCTCTTGATCATATAGCATAGCTTGATGTATAAATCGCTTTTACATGCATTATTTTATTTGATCTTCATCACAGCTGTCTGAGGTGGGTAAGGGAGATTTGGTTACTTCTTTTTGACAAATGAGGAAAATGATGCTCATAGACATTGTTATTTAGAAGCATAGGGCATTAATTCTGGAAGTGTTTTAAAGAATACCCAATCCAGCCACTCACTTTTAGGAAATGGAGCCTCAGCAAAATAAATGCCTTTCCCTAGTTCCCACAGCTGGCTGCAGTACCAATCATCTGCCTCTGGGTTCACTGCCAGCTGGGTGCTGTGGAACTTACCTTGACTTTGGAGTCAGTTATTCAACTTCTCTGAGCTATAGTTTACCCTTTATAAAATGAGGACATGATTATGCTTCATAAGACTGTTGTGAAACATAAATGAAATTAATATGTACTGGGCCTAACCCGACCCAGATATCCATGAAAATATCAGCAGAGGTCAGGGTTTTTTTTGCCCACTCCTCATCTTACCTTCTTTTCTCTAAGGCTGTTGTGAGGAGATAAAATAAGTTGCTATTCCATAGCATGCATTTTATTCTATATCATGGGGCTAGGAAATAATAATAATAAAAAACTGTCCATCCCCTGCTCTCTGATCTTTTTTTCTGAACTAGTTTCACGTGCCTCCTTTTACTTGCCATAATCTTCTTTGGCTGCAGGAAAACCTCCAGGTCCAGTCAACCAAGTTGCTTCTGCTGTCTCCAGGCTTTGTGTGCAGCCTGAACTCCACAGTCCGTCACGTCAAGCGCACTCTTGCCACTGTTTTTGAACTCCCTTACCCTCTTGGCTCAGCAAAACTCCAGTCCCCCATCAGTCCAAACACCCGATTTCCCTGCCCGTGCACCAGTGCTGCCGCTGCAGGTGACACACTGTGCACTTGCTGCATGTTCTTGGGCTCACCCCAGCTGGGCCCTCCGTTCTGCAGAGCGATCGTTTCCAGTTCTAGTCCTGTTTCCCTTACGGCTCTTTGAGATTTGCGTGTCATTCCTCAAACTCCAGACCTCACCACCTCACCTTATAGCAAAAGACTGTTTTGTACTCTGCTGAGAAAAGCAGTCATCCTCAAGGAAGATCGCTAACGTCAGCAGGGTGTTTCTGTGGGGTAGACATTGGGTCCAGTCCGTCATTTATGTCATTTCATCCTTCTTCACTGGAGAGTCATGAAATAGATATCATTATGATTGTTCCATTTTAGAGGGGAAGCAGCTTAGGCTCAGAGAGGTTGTGTAAGTTCTCCAAGGTGGAACAGCTGGGGGAAGACAGCCACAAGCAGCTCATGGCTTGCCTCTAGAGTTGACCTATTAAATATCAAACAACAAATTCCTCTATGTTCTCCCCTGTACACAACAAACTTATCTTCATTAATTTTTTAAAAATTTTCTGATCTATTCATGCATACAATTTAAAGAAGCAAACACGTGTGAGGAAACAGCAGCCCTGACCTTCTTATCCTTAACTTCCGCTTCCCGAGAAGCAACCACTTTTAGCTGAATTTGATTGGCACTTACATCCACCCTTGTCAATATCACACTGATGCTGCTGCTCGCTGATTTGTCCATTTGATCCCCTCTGTGTGGACTTCGCCCCGGGGAGCATGAGGGTTTAACTCTTCCACACAGCAACACCCCTTTCTCTCAACACAGAAAACACATTTGCTGTCTGTCCCATCCTCCTATAAGTTGTACTCATTTATATAAGATATAAATGCTAATCATGACTAAGCACAGGTACGTTATCATTACTTTTCCTTTTCCGAACATTGGTGTGAGGCCTAAAATTAAGGCCCCATGGTGTGTGCTGCCCTGACCTTTGGTGAAACCAGAAAGACATCAAATGATCTAACCTCAAGTTCCCCTCAACCCTGCACCTATGGATAAGGTCCCTTGGCTAAACACCCCTCCTTATTAAGAGGACCAGGCACAGTTCCTGCCTATTCCTGAGTAACAAGTTTCGGTTCCCTACCAGCCTGCAGTTTTATTCAAACAAGCCAATCCCATCCTGCCATGGGGACCAGGGGTCACCTCACCCCCGTGGTACTACAAAGCCTGGCTCCCACTGCCTGGTTGCTCACTCTGCCCCTGAACACCACCCCCTGAGGGCCTGAGTGGTGGGCATTGCCCTTCTTCCCTGGGCTGCGAGCACTTGCAGTTAGTCAACGGCCGTCGATCTTACCTGGCCAGTGTCTGGCATTGTGGGTCCAGCCATTCCTCCCTCCCCAAAGAGGTGTTTCGGAGGCGAGTAAAACACACATCACTTTGTGTTTCTAGGGTTGATCCGAATCTACTCGGTTTTCCGGTGTATGCATCCTCTCCCAATCCCTTCAACCTTTAATGTGGAGTTCCTCCTCTTGATGACTGTGACCTCTGGTCTAGCTTCATGGATCACTTACACCCGCTCTGCGGCCATCGCCTTTTGGAGATTTTGCATGTCTGAAAATGTTGTTATTTTTACATTTACTTGATAGTTTGGCCAGGTCTAGAATTATCGGTTGGAAATTATTTTTCTTTAGAATTTAGAAGCCATTTTCATGTCTTTTAGTTTCCAACATTGCTGTAGAGAAGTTCAAAACCATTCAAATCCTTAATCCTTCATATGTGATCTGTTTTTCCTTTGCTCTGTGGAAACATTCCCTTCACCCCCATTTATAAATTTACCAATGAAATGCATTAGTGTGGTTCTATTTTCATTCATTGAACTTGATACTTGCTGGGTTTTCTACTCCAGAAACTCATATCCTAGAGCTCTGGGAACATGTTCACGACTGAGTCAGTTGATAATTTTCTCCACTCCATTTTCTTTTCCCGTTTCCACTCTCTGAAACTCATATGATATAGATATTGGCTTTCTTGAATAGTTCTCTAATTTTCTTATCATTTTTCTCTTCTTTCCTGTTTTTTTTTTTTTTTTTGAGATGGTGCCACCCAGGCTGGAGTGCAATGGCTCAGTCTCGGCTCACTGCAAGCTCCGCCTCCCGGGTTCAAGCAATTCTCCTGCCTCAGCCTCCCGAGTAGCTGAGACTACAGGCCCACGCCACCACGCCCAGCTAATTTTTGTATTTTTAGTAGAGACAGGGTTTCACCGTGTTGCCCAGGTTGGTCTTGAACTCCTGACCTCAGGTGATCTGTCCACCTTGGCCTCCCAAAGTGCTGGGATTACAGGCATGAGCCACCGCGCCTGGACTTCTTTCCTTTTTTCTGTTTTTAATCATCAGCTTTCTAGATTTCTTTACCTCATCTTCCAGTCTTTCTACTGAATGTTTCATTTCTCCTGTTCTATTTTTAACTCGAAGGTTGGCTTTTGGTGATCTTTTTTGGTAAACTCTAGGCTTGTGGGTGGGGTTTTATTGTTGGCGGGCTTCGCCGTGGGATGAGTTGGCTGAGTATTTTCTTGCAGATCCCCAACATTGGTTGGTCTCTTCCTGTAGGTGTGCCAGATTACCCCAGGAAAGCTTCCAAACTCTTTCCTGAAGGCAGGCGCCACACTGCCAGCACGCGGGGCTCCAGCAGGAAAGGGCATGTACACCAGTGACTTTGTATACTTCCACGCCGCCAACTCAGCTACCACTTACTAGCTAATTTTCACTTGCCAAAACCGCATTGCTGATGTTTGCATTCCTTTCAGATTTTTAATACTTTTTATGTATTAATAACTTTACTGTTATTTAAATGGGATTTGGGAGGAGTTGAGGTTAATACAATTTAGTTTTTGTCTGTTTATTTCTATTTCTACCTATTCTCTTATTTCCTCTCATTTTCGCTAATTTTTTTTTTTCTAATGTGAGGTTGTTACTTCACCCGATACTCAAACCATATCCTCCCTGGTCTGTCTTGTGCTTCTGAATCTACGCTATCCTTTCCTTTCAACTGTGAACACATTGAGATAATTCCATCTTAGACACTCCTTTGAACCCACATCTTCCTCATCTTCCCGTCTGTATCTCTACTTCCTTTTGCAGCCAAGCTTTTAGAAAGTATCCCTGTCTCTGCTTCCTCTGAACTTATTCACCACTCTACCCATGGAAAGGGACTTCTAGGAAAGTCCCCAGATGACCTCCACAGTGGCACACCAACAGACACTGTCCTGTCTAGAGTTCACTCTACTGCGTAAGGCCATCTTGACTGCGATGACATTTCTCTTTTTCCCTTGTTAGTTTTATGTTATTGTTAAAAGGAAGTTTATCTACACTGAAAGCAATACATATTAATTACATAAATATGGAAAATAGAAACAATATAGGAAGGAAAAGGAAATCCCATTCATATGTGTATCAAACAGCGATAGCTTCTATTAAACTCAGGATGCATTTCCTTCCCAAGCTTTTGCTGAGAATATACTATTTGCATAACTGGATAATTACATATATGTACATGTATTCATATAGAGTGGCATGCTTTGATTTTATGAAAAACTTCATATCCCCACATCCAATGATCTCAAGGATCACTCCACTTATATGTTCTCAAGCTTAATATTTTTGAAGCAATTTCTCAGAAAATTGGTTGCGTTTAAGTTTCCCATCTAAACAATGAATCCTATCCCTAGTCAACCAACTGACAAAGCCAGAAACCTGTGTCACATCTTCACCTTTTTCCTTTCCCTCACCTCTGCCATCTAACCAGTTGCAGGTCCTTTGAGTTCCCTTTTTTTTTTCTTTTTTCTTGTTTCAAGATGTAGCTTCACTCTTGTTGCCCAGGCTGGAGTACAATGGCATGATATCAGCTCACCGCAACCTCTGCCTCCCAGGTTCAAGCGGTTCTCCTGCCTCAGCCTCCCGAGTAGCTGGGATTATAGGCCCTTGCCGCCATGCCCAGCTAATTTTGTATTTTTAGTAGAGACGGGGTTTCTCCATGTTGTTCAGGCTGGTCTCAAACTCCTGACCTCAGGTGATCTGCCCGCCTCGGCCTCCCAAAGTGCTGGGATTACAGGCGTGAGCCATCACACTTGGCTGGGTCCTTTGAATTTTAATTTACCTCTTCTATCTTAGAACGTCACTTTAGGTTATGATTTCACACTTCTTGTCTGAAATATCGCATTAATCTGAGAATTAAAATCCTAGCAGCTAACCCTACCTCCTAGCACTAGTCCTCAGGATGCTGGCAGATCTACTGACGCCACTTCCCAGTGATGTCACTTGCCCAAACATATCATTTCTTTATAGAAAAATTCTTCAACATCTCCCCGTAGCTTGCTGAATAAAGTTCAGATTCCTTGGCCTGGGACTCAAGGCTTTCATGCGTCTTTCAGAGATGTCCAGCCTTTCTTCCTAGTTTTACTGGTTTCATTATCCCACACCTCTCTACTATGGGAACAATAGATCATGCCATTTCTTTCCTTCCAAACTTTCTTCATTCTCTTCTCTTTTTCCCCTTCTTATCTAGCTAATTTTTACACATTCTTCAAAATGTGGATGAGCATCCTTTATTCAAAGAGGCCCTCTTTTATTTCCTAGTCTAATGTAGAAGCTTCTAGCTGCTTCTGTATCACCGTCAGCTACCCTATCACTGAAATGATAATTTACTTTGATGTTTCTTCACTAATCTGTCTATCTATCTATCTATCTATCTATCTATCTATCTATCTATCTATCTTCAGAGTTGAGGCTATGAGTTATTTGATGTTGTATTTCTAATACCTAATCCAGAACTTGATACAGGATAGGCTCTCAGTGTTTACGGAAGTAATAGCTGCCCATTCTGAGTTTTTATACGGATGCTCTATTTTCAAGGACAGTTCTTTTTTACTTTACACTTTTTTAATGAGTGTGTGAAGAGAGATTATTGCATGGGTGTGAGGGAGGAGGGAAAGAAATATAGAAGTTTATATAGGTCACCACAAAGGATTATTCCAAATTACCCTTTTGGGTTTCTCATAGCTGTTTTTTAGGGTAAGACTAGAATTAAACCAAAGTGTAAAAGCAGGAAGGGATAGGAAGTCAGCTCATTTGGAAGTCTAATCTAAGGTAGTGTACGCTTCCACAGGGAAACTGTTGCAGAGGACAGGTGTCATAAAAGTACTTTAATAGGTAATTGTGTTTGTGGTGCATTCTTTGCCAAGTTACACAATATGACAATAAGACATAGTGTATCATTTAAAATTACCCTCTTAAGGCCAGGTGCGGTGGCTCAGCCTGCAATCTCAGCACCTTGGGAGGCCAAGGTGGGCAGATCACTTGAGGTCAGGAGTTCGAGACCAGCCTGACCAACATGGGGAAATCCCGTCTCCACCAAAAAATAAATTTAAAAACTTCGCCAGGTGTGGTGGTGGCTGCCTGTAATTACAGATACTTGGGAGGCTGAGGCAGGAGGAGCCCTTGAACCTGAGGGGTGGAGGTTTCAGTAAGCCAAGATGGTGCCACTGCACACCAGCCTGAGCAACAGGCGAGACTGTCTTCGAAAAAGAAAATTTTAAATGAAATAAAATTACCCTCTTAAAGCATATTGAATAGTAAAAGTCATGTACAATTTGCACTACAAATAGTTGAGTTGTCATTCATTTTCCATGTAAAAGTTTTTTCTCTGTGTTTAATCACAAGGCTTTTTCTTTACAAGGTATCACATTTTTTTACCTTCCTGTGGTGTTTCTCTCTTAGTTCTTCAATAGTAAAGCACCTCACATTGAGACCTGTAATTTCCTCAATTGAATTCCAAGTTCTCAGATATGGTATTGGAGCTTCTCAGCGATTTGAGGTACCCTAATCATGGCACCCTAATATTTTTTAGGCAGTGCAATATAATGTTGGAGATAGAGGGCTCCTAGGTATCATGTAATGTAGAAATTCTGTACAGAAAGTAGTGGCCTTGAAGATGGGATGGTTAGTATCCAAAGCATGTCATGGCCAGCTGTGGTGGCTCATACCTGTAATCTTAGCACTTTGGGAGGCCGAGGCAGGGGATTGCCTGAGGTCAGGAGTTTGAGACCAGACTGGCCAACATGGCAAAATGCTGTCTCTACTAAAAATACAAAAAGTATCCGCCATGCAGATGCCTGTAATCGCAGCTACTGGGGAGGCTAGGTGGGAGGATTGATTGCTTGAGCCTGGAAGGTGGAGGTTGTAGTGAGCTGAGATCACACCGCTGCACTTCAGCCTGGGCAACAGAGCAAGACCCTGTCTCAAAAAAA
>NC_045436.1:2928937-2934188 GCF_002776525.5 Piliocolobus tephrosceles | reverse complement strand
AAAAAAAAAAAAAAAAAAAAAATAACATATTAGAAGGGGTACCGATGGGGAGCAAGAAGGTCTCTGCCAGTGGGGTCATTCAGGTCGTCAAGCCCCATAGTCCATTAATAAGGCTCCCTGATGGAGAAGACAGTCCGCAACCCAGTATGTCAGAGCTTTGAGATCTGTAGCTACATCTCACTCTTCTGCAGTTTCACACACTCTAAGGTACGTGAGTCATCAGATTTTCTGAGATATCAGGGTCTGGCAGACACTGCAGAATAATAAAAACATTACCCTAGAAATACAGAAGGAAACTCCTGTCTCAGGAAGAAATTGAACATACCCAATGTGAAAGCCCAGAATCGTCACTGGGACTGCTGTTTATTATCAGACCCAATAATTTTTTACAATAAAGGACTTCCAAAATGACAAATGTGAAATCATACGTCAAACAACTTTAATACATGTTCTGTTAAAAAAGAATGTAGAAAAGAAAAAAAGTATATCAGAAACTTTTCCAAAACATTTATCCCTGACTTCTTGGTTTCCTCCCTCCTGAACTCTGAAATTCTTGTAAGTTTGGTGGCAGGCATGAGTATTATACACATACCCACATGCAAACAAAACAACTTTCCAGTGATCATAATATCCTCTACCTTTGCCTTTCTCTTTGAGTTCAGAACTATTGATTCAGTGTAGCTTTTGTTTTCAAGGAAACTATCGCTCAAAAAGTTCAGGTTTCGCTGACTTGATCTGGGTGATGGGGCTAGTTAATGGCAAAGCCAACCCTGGAACCTCCGCCTCTCCTGCTGTTGGCAAAGCACTTCTGCTACATGTACTGCTTTCCTGGTCGACGTTTAGAAACTGCCTCTTCAGCTCTGAAGAATCCAGGGAAATCTTTTTTTTTTTTTTTTTTTTGAGATGGAGTCTTGCTCTATTGCTAGGCTGGAGTGCAGTGGCAGGATCTCGGCTCACTGCAATCTCCGCCTCCTGGGTTCAAGTGATTCTCCTGCCTCAGTCTCCCGAGTAGCTGGGACTACAGGCACGCCACCATGCCCAGCTAATTTAGTATTTTTAGTAGAGTTGGGGTTTCATCATGTTGGCCAGGATGGTCCCAATCTCTTGACCTTGTGATCCGTCAGCCTTAGCCTCCCAAAGTGCTGGGATTACAGGCGTGAGCCACCATGCCCGGCCCCAGAGAAACCTTTAGCCTGACTCTTCACATCTAGCAGCTCTAAGGACTACCACGACATCGTTCTGCTGGGGACATTGTCCTGCTTCTCCTCTCTCACTTTACTTCCAAAAGGCTTCTAGGACCATGCAGCTGTTGGAAGTTCCAGAGAATTATTTGTCCAAACTAGGACCTTATCCCATAGGTGTGAGAGCAGGGACTGCACAAGGAGCCGGAGTAATGATTATTCTTCATTATACCTTTACATCTAGGGAGGTCTTAAAAGAAGGGGCAAATTCATCTTCAAAGGAATGCACAGCTTGCCCAAATGCAGCTGGAGAACTGGGTGAGTGGTCCTCCCTGCCAACAAAGCAAAGTCTAGGCCTGCAAATCACTGCCACCAGGCGACAGACAATGTAAACGATAATTCCGAGACCCGACATAGTCAAGCGAGTTGCTGCATTGCTCTGAAAGGCACAGATACTCTTGAGGGAAGGGGTTGCTTTGCATTTTGAGCACAATTTGGCCATACAGTAGTCTCCTTCCCAAAATAAGCATATTGAGCTTGCATTTTCTTTCTGACAGGAAAAAGGCCTAGAACTTCCCAAGTGAACAAGCTACACCCACTTTTCAAATATTGTCACAAGTCATTGTAAAAATACTGTCTCATAAACGCTCTGGCTATAAGAGGAAAATAGAACCACACCAAACACCTCACCCCAATATTTCAGAGCCCCACACTGGGAGCAGTAAATAAGATTAGAGATTATAGCCTGCCCAGCCTTCATCTCTGCCCAGAAATGCACTGCAGAAACCACACCCTTGTAAAAGGGAAAAGCAGGAGGAAGAGGACCCATAAGAGCTAAGTAGTCAGAGGACATCCAGCCTGGGATAAAAGGCATTTTAAGACTGGCTCAGTGAAGTGCTGCAAACACAAGTCCACTGTAGAATAAATAGCCTGGGCTGTCTGGGCTGGAAGGTGGCAGCTGCATTTTATGCCTGGACTTGGGAGGCAGAGTTGAAACCTCACATTCACCACTGGTCCCTGCCCCCAGAACATAGGCACCAAGGCACGTACACACAGGATAAAATGTCTTCTCTTTGGACTAAAAAGTTAATAAAGCAGTAAGTGACTACCTAGAAGGGTGCATTCTAGAGTTTGCTCTAGCAAGCTAGGAAAACAACAGATGGTGGAAAGTTTGCTTCTCCTGCTTACAAACCACATGAAATGAGGCAGTGGAGTTGTCATTTGGTTTTTAGGAATTTTGGTTTGAACAACTTGGATTCAATTCAAATGGTGCTTCAAGTTGTGTGATGTGTGTTATATTGGAGAGTATATTACTAGACTTTGTCCCATTTTTTAGTATTAGGATAAGCAGCTCATCAGTTCCTGGGAACTGGCATGTGTGAGATGAGGAAGCAGAGCAGACCCTGAGGCCGCAGGTGGGCCTCATCTGCTGCCTTCTCCCGCTGCCAGGGTCAGGCCAGTCCCATTGCCTCTCCTCCTGGGGACTCCCACTCCTCTCCTCCTTCATCACCATTCCAGAATACCACTGCACACATTTGCTGCCGGAAAGGAAGAATGACCTGGAGTCCAGCTCTTTTCTCTCTAGGTCAACTTTACATTCATGTCATCCAAGTTTCTACGGGAGCAAAGCTTTCCTGTGTGCAAAAGCTCTCCATCACTTTATTTGTATAATGCAATCCAAATCGGATCCGTCCTGCAATGCCGGCCCCCTGGCCCCCTGCCTCATTGCCCAGGGATCTCTCACCCACATGTTGTTTATTGGGAGTCCTGCCCACTCCTGAAGACTTTCCTGGGGTTAGTCTTTTTTTTTTTTTTTTAGACGGAGTCTCCCTCTGCCGCCCAGGCTGCAGTGAGTGGCGCGATCTCAGCTCACTGCAAGCTCCGCCTCCCGGGTTCCCGCCATTCTCCTGCCTCAGCCTCCGGAGTAGCTGGAACTACAGGCGCCGCCACCTCGCCCGGGTAATTTTTGTATTTTGTTTTGTTTTTTGGATTTATTTTTTGTTTGTTTTTGTTGTTGTTGTTATTTATTTATTTGAGATGGAGTCTCGCTCTGTGGCCCGGGCTGGAGTGCGGTGGCGCGATCTCGGCTCACTGCAAGCTCCGCCTCCCGGGTTCCCGCCATTCTCCTGCCTCCCTCTCCCGAGTAGCTGGGACTACAGGCGCCGCCACCTCGCCCGGCTAGTTTTTTGTATTTTTAGTAGAGACGGGGTTTCTCCATGTTGGCCAGGATGGTCTCCAACTCCTGACCTCAGGTGATCCACCCGCCTCGGCCTCCCAAAGGGCTGGGATTCCAGGCGGGAGCCCCGGCGCCTGGCTGGGTTAGGCTTTTCTAGAGGGACTTTCCTCAAGCTTCAACATGCGCCCAGCCCTTCCGCCCCGCTCTCCCCAGCGCTGTGTTGGTAGCTCGGCGACCACATTGCCCGCAGCTGGCTTCATGCTGCGGTTCACTGCGCATGTCTCTGAACCTCGCTTCGTGCCATCAGCCCCTGGAACAGAGCAGAGAGGGAAGACGAGCGTGAAGGGGTGATGGGGAGTCACGGCCTTAGGAGCAGGAGTTGGGAAGGTAACAGTAACACAGAGATCTCTCACATGTCACTACGCTGGTGTCACAATTCGTATCAGCCATGCACATATATAATCCCATATCCATAAGGCTTATCCATATTCTCTAAAACTAAGGTTACATCTACAATCACCGTTCCATAGCATCTATAAAGATGTAATGCCCTGCTATAAATAGGGTATACTCACAAAATATAGGACATTTTTCAAAATTGGGATATTAAAAATTAAATCTGTTGAAAACACCTGGAAAACCCTCCAAAAAGTTCCATGTAATCATTTACTTTTAATATTTGGAGACAGAGCAGAAGAACACACATCTGATGAAATTTAGCACAACGGATTGTTTCACTTCCAGATTTACAGAATGCCTGTCACTTGCCTAAGTTCCTTGTTTAAAAAGAAAGAGACTTCTCCACACCACTTCTCAATATTTGTTTATGCAAATGAGACATGAGTCACAAGCCTGCAGAGATGAACCCTGATTTATGACAACATCAAGAAAATAGCTAAAAATACGTGTGTCTCAGGATGATTCAAAGTGCAATAAGGGAATTTCCAGTGATTTGGTAACAAATGTAGCAGCCCAACTCCCATTTATTTTTCCAGTAAATATTCCCAAGGAGCATGAAGAAATGACAGCTGCATAATCAGAACAGCTAATTTTTTCATGTTAGTGGATTCAACCTTTTTGTCAAAAAAATGAGAGAAAGAATGAAGAAAAAGCAAGAGAGTGTAAATGGTAGATCAAGTTCGCATATTAACAACTTTGTTAAAAACTTCAATACTCTATCGGTAGCCAAATATTAATATTTTAGTCATTAAGTCTAATGTGGAGAAGTTACACAATAAACAAGATGAGGCTGTGTTCTTGGTGAGGTATCTATGTGAAGGTTAGCATTGTGGAACTCTGGAGTTAAAAAGAACATGGAATATCCCTGAATTTGGCCTCCTACCTTGGGCAAGGATTGTCTCCTAAAACTGACCTCTGAGAAGTAGAATTGAGCCTGTTAAATACTTACTGTAATGGGACGCCCACTACCTCTGTCTCGGTTTCCTGGGCTGCTGTAACAAATTGCCACAAATTTAGTGGCATGAAAATTGCGATTTATCATTTCACAGTTCTGAAGGCCAGAAGCTCAAATGTGTTCAGCTGGGCTGCACCCCCTACACGGTCTCTAGTGGAGAATCCATTTGTTACTAGTTTTTGGTGGTGTCTAGCTTCCTTAGCTGGTGCCACATTGCTCCAATCTCTGCTCTGTCTTCACATTGTCTTATTCTCTGTATGTCTCTTAAAAAGAGACTTGTTATTAAATTTAGGGACCACCAAGGTAATAAAGAATGAGCTTCTCATCTCAAGATTTTTAATTTAATGTCATCTACAAAGACTCCTTTCCTTTCCTTTCCTTTCCTTTCCTTTCCTTTCCTTTCCTTTCCTTTCCTTTCCTTTCCTTTCCTTTCCTTTCCTTTCCTTTCCTTTCCTTTCCTTTCCTTTCCTTTCCTTTCCT